>NC_048424.1:22931521-22949542 GCF_013103735.1 Etheostoma cragini
TTTATATAGACCTTAGTGGTCCCTAATACTGTATTTGAAGACTCTTTTATATAGACCTTAGTGGTCCTCTAATACTGTTTCTGAATTCTCTTTTATATAGATCTTAGTGGTCTTAGTGGATCTTAAACTGTCTCTGAAGTCTATTTCCCAAAATTCAGCAAGATCCACAACAGCTTTAAGGAAAAAGGTGGCACTTGATTAAGATCCTCAAAACTCACACAATGGATCCCTGCGTCTGTCTCTCAGCCTCTCAACACACATGGAACAAAGGGAGTCTTGGGTGTTGTCTTTGTTGATTTAAAAGATACTCTCTGTTGTGGTCTATCTCTACATTGCTATTGCAGTGACTTGATTATGTAGAGGATTAATTGAACAAAGATGCACGTCTGTAAAAGCCCACATGGATATGTTTAGTTTCTGATAAAACAGAGACTCACTGTGGATCCTCTTTCTCCACACACTATAAAACTGTGACTCTATTACACACATCTCTCCCAAACCAAGGCAAACAGTCCACCCTACTCCATCTGTAATACTGAACTCCCTGTTTATCAGCAGCAGTCCACCTGTCCACCTCAGGCCATTGATCTCTAGCACCCCAACAACGAAGCATTTCTCCTCTACAAGCAGTAGCACAGTCACCTCTCCTTTATCCTCATAACGGCCAATGGCTAACTGGTGTCCAAAACCTCAGAGCAAAGCTGAATGAGCAGGTGAGTAGATACTGTCTGACAGTGTGGCTCTTATATGTAACAAGTTAAACTAGTCTTTAAATCTCAGCAACAGCTGGTCTAGTGGACCTGCTTTGTTTCCAGCAATAAACCTATAGGTGTAAAGTTGGGGGTTAAAGAAGGTGGTCATACATCCATCTACCAATGCTTATCCAGGTCCAGGAGTCAGTGGCAGAAGGCTAAGTAAGGCTGCCCAGGCATCGATCTCCCAAGCCACAGCACCCATTTCCCTCTCTCCATCTCCCATCCCCGGGGCAGATAGAATATGTAATCCCTCCAGCATCTTCTTGGTCTGTCTGCCCTTGGGTCCTCCCAGTTGGACGTGCCTGAAGAATGTCCCCTGCTCTAGTAGAGCTTTCATTTGTTTTTTCTATATATGACTTTGGTTGCATTGGGAAATCCCCTGGTGTAATTAAGCTGGAATGCATCCACCCATCTATTTACTACTGTTTATCGAGGTGGCAGCAGTCTAAGCCAGGGAGCTTGGGCATGCTTATTCCTACACAATTCTTCATCCAGAGGTGTTCCCAGATGGGATATGTAGTCCCTCCAATGTGTTCTGGGTCTTTCCAGTTGATGTGGCCAAAAACCTCAAAGAAAGGCCTCAACAAGGCATTCTAAGAAGACGCCAGAACCAGTACCACTTCAAGTGGCTTCCTATGAAACAAAAAGAGCACTGATTGTACTGACAGCAGATGTCTGAGCTCCTTACCCTATTTCAAAGGGTCTCTTAGGCCCAGTTACCCTGCAAAACCAACACAGTTCCGCCGCTTGCACCCACAATGGCATTTTTTCAGTCATTCCCCTTTTTGGTTGGCCCACAGATGAGGTTTGGAATGTTCTGTAGAGTGAAGAATGTAAATCAAGAGCTTCACCTTCACCACAACAGTTGTCAGTATTATTGTTGTCTGGGTGTCGGTCTGTCGATCTCTTTTTCCATCTTACTCTCACTTATAAACAAGTCCCCACTAACTCCTTTACTGTAGTGGCAAACTTTGCTGGTTAGACACAAAAAAAGAATGTAAACATTCAAGCAGAAAAGCAAAGATTATATATTGACCTTTACAGAAGGTTTTTGTCAAACTGAGCAGTTTGAAACATTACAGTTTGGGATTTTGGAATAGTTCAGCAACCTTGTAGCCCTCACTACAGTGACAGAGCATTCTGAACAGGCAAGGGATCTAATTTCACAGAGCTGGCTGGACTTTTGTTGGCCTATGGGTGCCCTAGCATTAGCGTCCAACACATCATATAAATGGGAAAATGCGAGTACGGGATAGGGGGTGAAAAAAATTATTACAAAGAGCCATATCAGAACCTGCTATTAACGCTACATTTTCTGATAAACTCTGGATTCTGTTTTAAGCTTAAGGTTTCAAATTAAACACTGAAATGGGTTAACTCAGGGTAAAAGCCGGGTGCTTTGTGCATCAGCATCTTTTCAATACCACTCTGTTCATTACATCATATAGTCATTTCGCATTCATTCCAATGTCGTAACACACAACGTTAAATTGGTAAAATGTATGTGTGGTTTTGCGGGCGAACAACAAGCCCAAAGTGTGCTCTTCCCAATCAAACCCAGGCTGAACAATGAGCAGGCTACCTCGGCCCACCCTGGTACTGCACAGCGCAGTATATTCTAAAACGTGGCTCCCCACTGAGCTTGGATGTGGAACTTGGCATTATAACCGGTGTGGATGTTTAACGAGGGAGGATGGTGGGCAGGTAGAATGTTGTTTTCCTTCATGTTTTCCTCTACAATCTGCTTCTGACTTTGGAAATATATGTTGTAAATACTATGCCTGGTGAACACAACAAGGCCAACCTGCCTCTATCTGATTTTCTGTGATGTTATGGGTTTTCCATGTTTATGACTAGTAACTACAAACAGCATACTATACATTACTGATGACCATTTTCCAAAGTATGCCATAAGGTCTTGGATTGATGTTCCATCTTGTCCATAAGTATGTCATTTGGACCATAAGGATTCATTAAGCAAATTGGTTTATGTCTGTTCCTGAAAAGCCACGTTTGAAGGTGGCGCAAAAAGCTTGCAGTCATAGCCTCGTTGCTGCATCTTGTCTGCTCCTCAATCATCCTCCAACAACTCTGTTTTTTGTGTGTCTTTGTGGTGTTGACACAACGAATACACAAGAAGCACTATTGGTAATAACAACAAAACTGTCGGTGCGTCCACATGATACAAGCCTTCCGTGAATGCGCACCACCCCCACCCCTCCTCCACGCAGTTGCTTGTTGCCAAGGAGGCCATAAAGGATTAAAATAACATGATGGACTCTTCAGAAGAGCTTGTTATCTTCACTCAAGTTTCGGTGCACAAGTCATCGGATGACACAATCTTCTGAACATAGCCATAGGAAGAACTCCAGAGAGAGTTTGTGGCGCTCATTTGGCAAAGGCTTGAACGTAATGAATGTTCATCAACATAAAAAAGACACACACTAAAGCCTCAAGGCATTTCTTGTATTATACTTGGGTTATGCAAACAAAAAGAAGAGCTCGAGACTCCGTAATTTGCACCTCTGCACACCTGGCTGAGGATGTGATGATGCACTCAGCTCACAATTCGATCACATTCACCATTTTAAATTCCCAATATGATTTTCCCACCATTTTCTTAACAGAATGAGCTGCAGACAAATGACTGAAAACTATTCCTTTATTCATATAAACTGTGCAAAATAACAGGTGTGTCCTCTCATCAAAAGTGCAACTGGAATAGTATTATTTCTTAAATTTTAAAGCAAATCCCACATCTATCTATCTCTACAAAATAACTAAAGAAAAAGAAATAAATCTCTTGAAATAATTTAACTAGGAAGACATATAGTGGCGTCTGAAGTCGAAGAGAAGAAATCCAAAGTAGTTTACACCCTAGGCCCTTTGTATCTCAACCAACGTAA
Organism: Etheostoma cragini; assembly: GCF_013103735.1. Classification (NCBI taxonomy): domain Eukaryota; kingdom Metazoa; phylum Chordata; class Actinopteri; order Perciformes; family Percidae; genus Etheostoma; species Etheostoma cragini. Next base: position 22,935,183 of record NC_048424.1, read on the forward strand.
CCTTTGTACAACATTTGTGTGACTCCCTTTTATTGAAATTTGACTGCTGCAACCATGTTTCAGATTTAACAAATAGGTTTTTCAGATCCTGTGCAGTAAAAATCTTGCCCGTGGCCCTGGAAAGCCCCATTCGTTCCCTGCTGTGGAGGAGTAGCAGTTTTCACTACTTCCTGACCGGCTCTGAGCAAGTGCCAAGTACTGTATGTGTGTGATCTGTACTTTGTCGTTTCCCTTTCTTTTTTCCTTTATTGCCTGAGTGTTTTAACTGCTCTAGTAAAGGTGTATTACAACCTTCAAGGGGAGCCAGCCACGCACCTTGGAAGGATTAAGGAGCTGCTCTGTTTTATGTTACAGGGAGTAAACAGCGGTGTAAAACGGCTATTTGGGTTGCATGTGTACACATATATCTCCACGTGATTACATTTACATGGACGCAGAATTACACACACACACACACACACACACACACACACACACACACACACACTCACACACACACAAACACTCACACAGTTTAGAAATCGGTCTTTAAATGCCTTAAAGGCTTTAACATGGACTGTCACACAGAAGTAGGTTTTAGGTTTTAGGTTTTTCATTTCTGGCATCTGCAACAGAACTAAGTGTAACTGATGAGCATGAGCAACATTATCTTTGTCTTTGGATTTGAGAAGCGGGTTTGAGCTACTCAACAATAAAAAGAAGACAAAAAAAAAGAATTAATTCAATTTAAATGGAATCGGTTCCGTCTGACAGAAAAGTGCTAGCTAGGCTATTTGGATTCCATCCCCCACCAACAGTCAACGTTGGTTTCTTTGAACAATAACCAAGATCTTTCCCTAACCTTACCATGCAGCTTCTATTTCTTCATTCTGTCTGGAGTAGAAGCCAATCGGGCTCTAAATCGTGAGGGCCAGGAGTAAGAAACACTGTTGTAACACACTTCAGATCATTTCCTCTGATATTTGATCTGCAGTGCAAAGGCTGGGTACTGTTAATGATTTGATTACTTTGGCCATTTGGCCATCTCCTTACGGAAAATTACACTGCATTTGGTATCTATTCTTGAAGGTTGATCCAAAAAATAAAATCTAAATCCTGCCTTGACTTGGTGTGGTACTTCAGACTGTTGAGTCAAAGCTCAGATAAGATAAAGGAGTTCACATTATGAGGAAAATCCTCTTTGAATTAGAACCATCTGAAAGTAGCCCAAGGAAATGATGCCAATGGAACTAGAGAAGAAACAAACAGGAAATGTGTCAGGTAGTAGTAAATATACAGGGTTACATATTGGATCTTTTTAACCCTTGTGTTGTCTCCCCGCCAAAATTAAAAATCAACGCTTTTTATCTATGTTTAACTTTTTCTTACGTTTTTGTCCCTTTTTTCAACACTGGTTTTCAAAGTTTGATACTTTTTTTGACATTTTCAACACTACTTAACACTGACTTATTAACTTTAGTTTTACAGTTAATTTATGGTCAATAAACCTCTTTTATAGGAAATTATACCTGATGTTTGAGTTAGAAAAGCAGAAATTAGGAATTATTTAGATGAAAATTAAAGGAATGGATGAAGATGATAATCACAGACTGGAACATGTCAACTTTTACTCAATACTATTTAATAAACCTTTCAATTTGTTTTCTCGAAATGCTATAAAATTGAATAAGACGCCCCACAATGGATGAAAGTAGAGATTTGTACTTGCCAAAGAGCGTTGTGAGGAAATCAATCATGTTATTTTGGGGAATTAAAAAGAACACTGATGTAGGAAAACAGGTCAGTTTGACCCGAGGACAGCATGGGGGTTAAACCAACATTTGAGGCTGTGGGTTCATAAGTGTCAACTCTCCGGTCTGTTTAACAATAACACTTAACATGATAGCAGCCATCCACTATCAGCCAAAGGTCAGCCCCCAGCAGATAGCAGCCATCCACTATCATTACAGCCCTGGCCCGGGGACACAGCCACAGTCAGCCCCCAGCAGCTAGCAGCCATCCACTATCATTACAGCCCCGACCCGGGGACACAGCCACAGTCAGCCCCCAGCAGCTAGCAACCATCCACTATCAATACAGCCCTGGGGACAAAGCCACAGTCAGCCCCCAGCAGCTAGCAGCCATCCACTATCATTACAGCCCCGGCCCGGGGACACAGCCACAGTCAGCCCCCAGCACTTAGCAGCCATCCACTATCAATACAGCCCGGCCTGGGGACACAGCCACAGTCAGCCCCCAGCAGCTAGCAGCCATCCACTATCATTACAGCCCTCAGGGACACATCCAAAATCAGCCCCCAGCAGCTAGCAGCCATCCCGGTTAGCAATTAGCTAATTCCAGTGTTAAGGACGCTAACGACCGTTTACTGAACTGACGGGAAACAGACCCAGGCACACAAGTCAGAACAGCTGCCATTTATTACACCTCTTCTCCTCTGACACCTTGTTCGACGTTACACCTCCGTTAGTGTTGCAGGTGCCCCCACCATCTTTAGCCGTCTATGCAGTTAGCTAAATTTACCAGACAAAACAGGGATAAGGCACCAAAAGGACTAAAACTAATACTAAATCAAAGATGGTGTAGCATTGGATCTGGAAGGGAAGGATAACTCTGGGAGTTTGAAGGAGGGTGTCACAATTCTGCTTCTCACTCCGCAACACAGGTTTGTGGATCTGAGTGTCGCCATTTTGGTTTCATATTGCATATTGTTACAGCCCTGGTGTTAATATAAGACTATTAATTAGTGCAGCTGTAAAGAAAAGAAGTAGTTACTTACGCATTAGCGCTAATCATGCTGATTTTTTGAACATTTCCTGGGTTGGTAAAAACCTTCACTTTATGTCTAATGGCGTCATAAATTACTTATTTTATGTATACCTCTCTTTGTCACATATCTTAAGTATCTGGGCTGCTAAGTAACGGCAGGGAAACCCCAGTGTGGTTAGCCAACAACGCTACAATACAACAGGTATTGTCAAACCCACGAAGCTCCCTATCAAAGATATACACACACCACTCCTGCACCATCTCACTTTGTCTTCATTTCCTTTTGGTCTCTATATCTATTTGTCCCCCTGTAGGAGACCCGATGGACCCACTAACGTGCCTTTGCCAACCAAACAACAACTCTGATGCAGCTGAAACCAGATTATTCCAGTTCTCTGCAGTCAGGCACTGAGGGAGAAGATGGGTTGAGGGGGTTGGCTGGCTGGGCATTATAACAGCACACACACACATACACACACACACAAACACACACACACACAGTTTCCAAGTGGATAGTACAGTGTCTCAGGCGAAGGTGCCCCCCAGGTTTTGTCTCTTTCTCTAATTCATTGTGAAATCAAGAGCTCTTGTGTGGGCAACATGTAGCCTACTGTACCATTTGATAGCCACAGTGTCAACCAACGGGAGCTAAAGAGGAGTGTGGGGGGTAACACTGGTAATAGAGTGAGACGTGGAATCCAAAATCTAAACAACAAGCTTCAGACAACGAAGTTGGAATAAGGTGGAAAGCATTACACAAGTGGGTAAAGAGAGATAGTGATACATTGAAGTGAAAGAAAGACAAATAAAGGAAGAGGTAGGTGGCAAGAAAGCTGGAGGTGGGAAGAGATAAACAAACAAGGCGTAGTGAGTGAAACAGAAGACAAAGAAACACAAAGACTGAGTGTAGGAACAAAATTTGAAGAGAAAATGAGCAGAAATAAAAAGGTACAGAGAACTGGCAAAGGAAATGGGAAGGCACTAAAAACAAGGAGGTGAAACAAGAGAGATGAGGAAAGAAAGGAGACACCAAGATGCAGTGCTGCAACCTGAGTGTGTGCTGGGGGTGGATAGTGACAGCCGGCTGGTACTACAACAGGGTCACATCCTTGTGGAACCACTGCCCTCCAAACCATGCGCTATAGGGCAGAACTGATTAGGATAGATACCCACAGTGGTTTGATCACATCAACAGATGGTTCTACGCAGCTCAGGACCAGAACGAACGCAGGTCATCACACCCAACTGGGACATCCATTAAGCAACTAAAAGTCCGTGACCTGCTATGTCATTTCCAGATGTAGGCCGAGTTGACTCGAGGACGTCACACTGACATTGTTATAAACATGTTGTCATATAGTACGTATCTTCAGTGGAGCTTTGTAGGAGGTTTGGTTATTGACACATTACACATTTAAGATTCACAATTTTCTATTTGAGGGCATGGGTCTGTTTATCAAGTATTTATATCCAGTAAGTGTTTATACATGGAATATATAAGTATTTAGACATGGAAGATTTTGTTTTGTTTTACTACAAATTAAAGCCATACAATCATATTAATATGTCATAAGGTAATCTCAAAACCAATTGGCGTTGTCTGTGTGGCTTCCAGCTCACTCATCTCAGTGTCCGTAGGGTTAGTTAGCTTAGCGTAGTGAATTAAATCCTACGTGGCCTAGCATGTTGTGAGTAAAAGTGAGTCAAATCCCCCCAAAAAAACTACTTACTTCTTGTGGCCTGCATATTCACAACGAGTACAAATAGCAATGCAAATTAAGACTAGACCACTTCCTAGGCAGATATTGATGTGGGACAATATTGGGTGGAAGCACAGCCAAAGCAGTGCTACATCTAGGGGAAACCATGATGAGCCCTTTTTCAACAAATGGTGGCATGTTCCTTTAATGTCGTAAATATACTTATGAATGTGGATAGAAATATTTGAATCCACTGTAAAGTGGATAAGCATGGCAGCAGAGGTCACTGCATTAAGAAGGTAGGTAGAGATGGGGGATAAAGTCTAGAGACGTTGAGTGACAAGAAGGGCTGGAGCTGTTCTGGAGGCTTGTGGTGGTAAGGTAACTTTGTGTAGTTTTTTTCCTGTAACTCGTCATCCATTTACACCCCAAAGCAGCCTCCCACAATCTTTCATTAGAACCAGTCTTGGTCAAATCAAAGATAAAGCGGACTTACCCTGTCCGTTGGAGTAGTAGATCCACTTCTCTTTGACCTGCATTGAAGGCACGGATGGTTTCTTCTGAATTGCCTTCTCCACAATGCTGCTAGGGTCCATGGGACCCTTCTTCAGCACGCGAGAACTCCGCTTCACACTGCAGATCACGATCACCACCAGGACCAGCAGGAGCAGCAGCACTATCATCCAGGGAAGGTGCTCGTTGATGTCAAAGTGATCGTGGGTGCTTGGCCTTGGGGACCCCCTACGAGTGGGCTTGTAGTAGCTGGAGACCCCACTTCCACCTCCTCCGCTCCCCTGCCCAGCTAGCTTGCTGATACCCATCCTAACCCTGACTACCTCTGCCCCCTCCAGACCCTCCACAATCCTCTTGTTGGGGCCTGGCACAGGGTCAGAATTGGGTTGCCCCTGCTGGTGCTCGAGGTCCATGAGCTGCTTCTGAGCTGGGAGCGGTGGAGTCTGTGGGGGATCACAATTTTGTTGGGTGGGAGTGCCAGACCGGCTAAGGAATAGCCCCCCTGCACGTTGGTCTTCCCCACCAGGGTTTCCCCTCAGTTGAATGGCTGCTGACTGGCTGAAGGTGCCTGTAATGAGAGACAGAGGAATTGATGGAGACCAAAATATAGCAAGAAAGAAGAGGAGAGATGAGAGAACAAAGAGAGCAAAGAGACAGATAGTACAGAGGTCAGAGATGAGAGGCAACACAGAAAGAGAGAGGAAATTAAATTCACTGACTTCACAGAGTTGCTTAACGCCGACAATGAAAACAGAAGGTATCACAGGAGGGAAGAGTCAGAAAACTCATAGACTCATAGAGTCACAAAACAATCTATTAGCCGATTTTCTACCAGCCCATGTTTTGACATTAACACACAGCACAATTAACATTTCCAATTAGATCCCTTAAATTTGTTGACATTTTAATGTCATATTTACAATTATTCATTGACAAAGTGACGTATAAATGAGGTACAATTCATGTCACAACAGATCAAGGAGAAGCCCCTGAGAGTGCATTAAGTGCCACAAGGCTTGGTTTTGGAATTTCCCCTAACACAGGTATCCCAAAGACAGTGCACAGGAAAAGAGAATTTTTGTCGTGCTATTGCTGTTTATGGTTAAGCCAGTGTTGTCTATGGTTGCAACAGCGCTGCACTAAGCTAAATGCTAAATGGGGAAAACTGCAATTTTTCAACCCTTATGAAGCAAATAATGAAATTCCAAGCTACCACTAGTAGTAGCTAGCCAACCTGGTGCTCCAATTAACTTTGATGAACACACCGTCAGAGGGTCACAATTTAAGATAAAAAATAGACAACACCCAAAAAGTTTTGTTTTGGGTGATTTTTCACCAATGAAGTCAGAGCAGTCAGAGCAGACTGGGCTTTGTCGGGAGGGGGGCTTAAAGAAAAAGGCTCACCTACAGAAAAATTAAGTGATCTTTGAACATTAAGGCATGTAAACATGTCCTAGTACAAACACAAAAACACAAGTATTTTCCTGAAAATACTATAAAACAGTCCTTTAAAGATGTGAAGGGCTCTGTGAGAAGGAGGGGTGTAGTTACTATGGATGGTTGATTCTCACAAATGACAGGACTGATGTTAAACCAGTAAGAGAGATGATGCAGGAGGGTGGACGGGAGAGAAAAGGAAGACAAGAAAAGAGGAGTTTTTTTTGGAAGAAAAAAGGGGGCTGAATGAGTTAGTTTTGCTTTAAAGTTTATAACATTCCAAATATTAAATTTGACTTTTAATTTGTACTGTAAATGCATATTGGTTCCAAATATCGTTTTTCTGAGTCATTAAATTATAATAATCGGTATTGTTATTGGCCTTGAAAAACCAGTATCGGCCAATCCCTACCTAAATGCACAGAGTTCCCATCTATCATTTAGAAAGGGAATTTCCCAAAATGTTTAACTATGGGGTTGCCACTAAAATGAATGAGAAAAGTACATCCAAACTTGGATGGAGTATAATCACAGTATTTAAGCCAATATGACCTACGTGAGAATTGGCAAAGAATAAGCAGTGTCTCTCACCTTGATGTGCAGGTCCAGTCAGTGATGGTGATGGAGTGGATGAAGAAGTCATGGCTTCCTGCACAGGCACAGGCTGTGTAGGACCCAGTAGGGTGCTTGTGGAGACAGGTGAAGATGAAAAGGAAATGGGGGCTGTAGAAGGGGGTCCACACACATTATCTGTCTCTTTAGTCCCTGGTGTGAGCAGCACCAGCCCCTGAGCTTGGCAGTCCGTGTGGGTTTGGCACTTCACCACACTGGACTCCACAGCGGAGAAAGTACCCTTGGTGCACGGCCTACAGAGCACGTCCTCTGTTTCACTGCCCCGCCTTTTCACCCTGGTCCCTGGGGGGCACAGCGAGTGAGGCCTACACTCTGTGGCACCATCCCCAAACAAAAAGCTGTTGGGGGGACATGTGCAGACTCTGTCCTGGATGGGCGTGCAGGCTGCTTTCTCAATGAAGCCTGCAGTACACGGGGCCTGACAGGGGTGGCATTTCTGAACCCCATTCTCGCCCCGTGTGAATGTGCCTTCAGGGCAGCGGCTGCACTCCCTCACTGCTGTTGGGGAGCAGTGGACAGACACGTGGGTGCCTGCCGGGCACTTGTCACAGACCAGCTGGGTGCCTGAGTTGGGGTCGGTGTGCTGATATTGGCGGGGAGAGAGGAGGGATGGATCAGCTGGGCTGGTTGTAGTCAAAACCCGAGCTGAGATGTCAATCACCACTGTACATAAGAGCTGAGGGAAGAAGAAAGTGTAGAAGGTAAAGAGAAATCTAAAAAAATGCATATAGCATTAAGATATAGTAAACAAGATTCAAAGCCTCATGCTCATTACACCCCATGATACTCAAACCTGCAATAACTATTTTTTTGGCTACATGGGGACACATGTTGTTCTTGATCAAAAGAGCTAGACAGATGATGGACGGATGGATGGATGGATGAGGAGACAGACAGATAGCTAGCAGGACGGACCCACAGATAGAAGGACCAAAAGAGCCCCATCCCAACGTAATTGAGACATCTTTTCACTGTTTGCCAAATTAATTTAAGGATGTTGATAAAGATGACCAGGTGCCAAAGGAAGTACAATACAACTAAAACATTAAATCCAATCCCAAACTGATTCCTGACCAGCGGTAAAGAGCATGCTGTGTGTTTGGTAACATGAGTAACATAGATTCTGGAAAGTCCAAATTCTGGTGCTGACTTTTAAGTTCCCAATGTATCGGGCTGAGGAGATTTGAAAGAAAATCTCTCCTTGGAAACCCATTAATTCCAGCATTAATTTCCTTTCCTCACCCCCCTGACTCATCCTGATCCTCTTCAGCTTCATATAACTCATATGGCTTTCCTGTATCTTCTTTTTCTTTTTCTCAGGCTCCCCCCTCTCACCTCTGCTGGGAAACTGACAGCTCACTGGGTTTAGGGGAACACCCTAAACCCAGGTGTCAACTCCCGGCCCAGCGTGTGTATTCAGACAAAGACAGAAGATTAGTGTGGGTCTGCTAACAAACCGTTCTCGGGGTTTTGATGTGATGCACTGAGAGGAGAATGTTCTGATGACGCATATGAATGTTGGGTCATCCATGAGCACTGAACAAAAGCATTAGTCGAGGGGTCTACCACCACTCCCTTCAGAAGTGGAGGGGGCGGGGGCTTGTTAACTTGCCACACATTTGAATCATGACTTGTGTTGGAAATATTAGGATATCCTGATCAAAAGCAGTCCACTAGACTTTTCGAGACATTAAGGAGGATAGTAGCTAACAAAAATACACCACAGACGTCTCTTGATTAACCCTTGTGCTGTCTTCAGTTCAACCATGTTCTTGTTGTCCTGCCGGGTTCCAAAATATTTGTTCAATAAACCTAATTTAAACGACATTATACCTGATTTTTGAGTTAACAAAAAGCAGAAATTACATATTATTTGGAAAATAGTTAAGATCAGAGGATGTTGAGTGGATCACAGACTGGTTTATGTCAAAGTTTTCTCCAACTGCTATAAAACTGAATAAAACACCAAAAAACATCAGTGGAAGTAATTTTACCGGCAAAGAATGTTGTATGGCTTCCATACAACGTAAATCCATGCATCCAAGTTAGGTTTAGCCAATGTTTGAAAGGAAACCCCTATTCCAACGGGTCAACTTTGTGACCACGAGGATAACACGAGGGGTAAACAATCGAAGGAAGAAAAACTAATTTTATGTTAGCTGCTAATAAGAATAAAGCATCCATTCTTTCACCGCTCCGTTGCCCTTTTGCAACACCACCCATTCGGCTCTTTGTGTTTGTTCCCAGAACCTCATCCATAAACATCAGAGCATGTTCTCGACATGCTGCTCATAACTCTTCGTTGCGTCAGTAACATCAATGCATTTATTCACATCCACGTTCAAAGTGAGAGACGCACGCAGCAGTAAATGGGAACATTCTGCTTGCTACAGGACAATGGATATCCCCCCCCCCCCCCCCCGCCCGTGGGTCTTTCTGCTTGTTTAAAGAGGTTTATTATCGAAACAGCATGCTCTGAACATTGCCATAATTGAGGTGTATCACTCACTTCTTAATGGGAGGATTTGTAAGAGAAGGCATGCAAGTATTAAGCAGGATGTTTGTGATGTCTTAGTATAGGATGCTCATGCTTGTAATGGCGGTGCCCATGGTGCTGATTTTGTTTGTCTGGGGAAGCAGGCTCATTAAGAAATACCAGGAATCTCCTAAGAGTCAAGAGAAGGAGCTTTAGACCAATTTTTCAGGTAAACAGTCATAGAATATTGCATGACCCCAGCACTTTTTCATTGACATTCGTCATTGCACTTATTAATGCACGAGTTATGTTGGATAAAAAACTGACATTTCACATGCACGCATCCACGGACGCACTCGCACTCGCTACACACACACACACACACGTGTTTATTTGCATATAGAGCTGAGAAGTGAGATCTGATCATAAGTGGTCACTCAGGATTGTCCACTTCAGATCAGATCACTCAGGACAGATGTTAAAACCAGGGCAAAACCAGGTCCTGTGTTAATATTTTAATGTTCATGCAAACCAAAAGTAGCCTGGCTCCGCCCTCCTTTGTACTTAAGCTCAATTGCCATTTCCCTTCAGTACTACGTCGGGCTTTGTGGTATTGTGTTGGTTTTTCTCCAGACACATTTTTGGCGGTCCAATCAGTGAAAGGAGGGAGGGCAATTGGTAACGGCGGATCCAGAGCAGCTCTGGTCAGATCCAATAGTTTTAAACTTAAACAGAGTACCCGCCTTCAAGGAAGTTAACACCTGTCAATGGAGAGAGGCCAGACTCTTTGGACTAATGAAATGGACCTGGTATGGAACACATAGTTCTTCACTGAGCTAATGTTATTCTTTGGGTTTCTGTCTGGCTTGTGTTAACGCTCTTTGGGGAGCAGACTGACCTAGCTCAGGTTTTTTAAGCCAATGGGGATAATGACTGCATTGGCTGCTATTCAACATGTCAGGAGAATAGTGCTAATGGCAGAATATGAGATGTTCACATTGGGTTGGTGTGTGTGTGTGTGTGTGTGTGTCTTTTTCTGTTGTATAGTGACAATCTCTGTAAGCACCACTTCCTCCAATAAGACACAAGCAAGCAGTCTGTTGTCATTGAATTTATTTGCCATTAGGAGAAAAAAAAAATGCAAACAAAGACACAAAAAGCAGAAGAGGAAATAAAGTGAAGTGCTGGCACTCTGTCAGTACCTCCCTGCTTACACACACACACACACACACACACACACACACACACACCACGCAGCCTGTATACACAGCCAGCTCTGCAGCACAGAAAAACATGAATCAATTTCTGTCTGCCAGTCTTGCTCTTATTATGCCAACTTTGTCTCTATGTCTTGCCGCACTGCCTCTAAACTACATCCTCTGCCTGGTGCACAGGCCGACCAGCCGATCAGACGGCCAGACACAGGATGATGGGACAACTGGGCTATGTTCCCTTTTCCACTGCAGTTCCTGTCACTGCTAACACTAAACATTGAGATCAGGGGCATGTTCAGCCCTGACACAACTTATTTAAACTGAAGTGGGGGATCGTTGAACACCATGTGCACAAGCAAGCTGCTTTTTTATACCAAGTTTACAAGTTGCTGCCAATCAAACACAACCTCACTCTGAACAAGAGAAAGCAACAAAATCCTGTTGCACATAGTTTCACACAGTTCTGATGAAACATGAAATCACAGCACTGCAGCAATGATGCCCTCTGGCCCGAAATACTTTTCCCTATAGACTTGCATGGTGAAAGAGACGTCTGTAAATCAATGGATCCCCAATGACTAGCTTTACTGTCAGAATTTGTTACATTGACTCAGCTAACATTTGAAAAAGTCTAGGAGAGCCGCATGATCAAATCATTTGATCTCCATTAAAATGTTAAACTAGAAGTAGCCGACTCTCGTGGGCCTGCTCTTTGGGCCGCATAATGCGCAAGCAGTGCCGCCTCGAACGCATTATCCAGGTTTTTATTATACTGTACATCCATGGCAGGTTACCATTAAGCGTACAAACTAGGCCATTCAGAGACACTCCAAGGCCCAATTGGCTTGTAATGTAGGCCTTGGAGTAGAAGTACAACAGATAGGTCAAATCTTTTTAGGTTAGAGGTAGCTAAACCTAAACCTCTTTTTACTTCCCTGTTTTTGTGTGTGAGCAGTCAGTCGTCGGCACATTTTTGTCGGAGGGACATTATTTTCTCGGGGGACATTATACATTTATTAAGTTCTTCCACATATTTAAATTTCAGCAAATGGAACCTGGTTAGAGCTGCGGTGGGAGGGCAACCACCACAACTGAATGTAACAAAGTTAGAATCAAGCTAACATCACACCAAACCCAATGGGTCCTGTACTTTCAGAAAGTACTACCTGTTGATCAGGGACATTTGGAGGGTATAAAAGCCCCCCCAAAAATAACCCCAATGATGATGAAGGATAGTGATGTCATTGGGGTAACCTCAGCAACAAATATATTGTAACGTGTCCCCGTTGATTTTAACGGAGACCAGTGAAGTCTATTAGAAGCTCTTTCCCGGTGATGCTGAGCGTTACTGCGCAGCCTCCAACTGAGCTTGATGACGTAGATGTGACGTTAGCAACCTGTCTGAAAGTTGGAAGTCTCAATCATTCCCAATCAGCAGAGACAGAGAGGTAGGTAGCCTACATGTTAGGAGATAACACAGGCACAGGCTAACTACTGCTAACTAACATGCTAGTTAACATTAACATAGGCACAGGCTAATTACTACTAACTAACATGCTGGTTAACATTAGCATAGGCACAGGCTGATTACTGCTAACTAATATGCTAGTTAACATTAACATAGGCACAGGCTAATTACTGCAAACTAACATGCTAGTTAACATTAACATAGGCACAGGATAATTACTGCAAACTAAGATGCTAGTTAACATCAACATAAGCACAGGCTAATTACTGCAAACTAACATGCTAGTTAACATTAACATAGGCACAGGATAATTACTGCAAACTAAGATTCTAGTTAACATCAACATAAGCACAGGCTAATTACTGCAAACTAACATGCTAATTAACGTTAACATAGGCACAGGCTAATTACTGCTAATTAAAATGCTAGTTAACATTAACAGAGGCACAGGCTAATTACTGCTAACTAATATGCTAGTTGACATTAGTAATTAAAAGGAAACAGCTGATGGAAGTCCAATTAATCACTGTCAAAGTGGCACCAATGGCAGTCAATAGGATGCTAGCGGCGGGTGAGTGCTATTTGGCATAAAAATGGCGCCCTAGGACCTACGCTTAGTGGAGGCTGGATGACAAAAGACACTACCAAGTTGCATTATGGAGAATGTAGGAGCCAATGTTTTTGGATCTTGGCCCATAATAGGGATTAAAAATGTAAATATCTCAGCCTCTGCTGCTTTCATTTGACAACACATTTTTTCGGCCAACTTTGTGGAAATGCACTACTAAATCTCTGAAATAGCCCTTTAACGTGGTTTTTCTTTCTTTCAAAGTGGTCCCTTTAACCTTTCTAAACAGGTTACCGGAAGTGTTTTACAGGTGAATGCTTTTGTGCATGCTGTTTTAAAAACTGCTGAATCATGACTATTTTTGGACTATTCATTCTTTCTACTATCTACTATCGGGAGAACTTCCCGCCTGCGGCTCTGTGTTGGCAAGCCAGTGAGCCTCCTGTTGACTTCTGCTGTACCTATGGTAGAAAAATGGCTGTGGCCTTGGGCAATGTACGGAACCCCAAATTGCTCCAGATGCTGTGCCATTGGTGTGCCAATGTGTGTGAATGGTTAAGAGACGGCCATTAATCTTTGTGTGTGTGTGTGTGTGTGTGTGTGTGAGTGAATGGGGTGAATGGTGTCTTTAGGGTGTAAAGTGCTTTGAGTAGTCGTTTAAGACTAGGAAAATATAAAATGATGTGTTATGATGTGACGTGATTATACACGCTTTTAGTCATGCCCATGACTCCCCAAAGGGCAAATGAACCCACTCATCTGAAACTTGATACGAACAACAAACTGAGGCACCTTTGAGTGTACATTTGTTAACAACATCCCAAAATAAGCAGTCATGTACACAGTCACATGCACTGACAGGCTTCATTCAGTCTGTCAACACAGAGCGAGAGCTGAAACTCATCCTGTCACTTAGGGTTAGCACGTTTTCAGGAATTAGCAGTACACTGTAAGGCAGGAAAACAACTAAGCTACTGTTAGACTGGTGGGTGGGTAGGTGTGTGTGTGTGTTGGAACACGTGTTTTACACAATGAGGTGTGTGCATACAAACATTTGGGTATGGGTGGGATCTTTGTGTGTGTGTGTGGCAGAAGACATGGAGCTCTAATTGCTATCCAATTAAAAAAGGGCCCACCATAAACACACACACACACACACACACACACACACACACACATACCTGTGCATACTGGCACCAAAACACACGTGCATTCCTTCACTGCCCTCCCCTAACAATAACGGGCACAAACACGCCCATACACACAGCAGCACCTGTTGCTGTGTGTCCTCCTGTTGTCCTTCAGTTCAGCTCAGAGAAAGAGACTGTTTGGATTCAGTCAAGCTGAATTATTCACTGACAATAGCCACAGATTTTTCTTTCTTTTTTTAAATGTGCAGATATTTGAGTTTACTGATTGAAAGCAGAGAGACCGGGGAAGAACAGAGCTCCTCTGTAGTACTGGTTTCATGGTTTGGACACATATTTTTTGAGATGCATTTTGAGATGCTATCTAGCTGGAGGAGGGAGGAAAAGTGTAAGCCTGGAGCTAGACACAAAGCTAGCTAGCTGGAGGGGGAGGAAAA
>NC_048424.1:22949642-22957736 GCF_013103735.1 Etheostoma cragini
ACAAAGCTAGCTAGCTGGAGGGGGGGAAGCGTCAGCCTGGAGCTAGAAACAAAGCTAGCTAGCTGGAGGGGGGAGGAAAAGCGTCAGCCTGGAGCTAGAAACAAAGCTAGCTAGCTGGAGGGGGGAGGAAAAGCGTTAGCCTGGAGCTAGAAACAAAGCTAGCTAGCTGGAGGAGGGGAAGCATCAGCCTGGAGCTAGAAACAAAGCTAGCTAGCTGGAGGGGGGGAAACGTTAGCCTGGAGCTAGACACAAAGCTAGCTAGCTAGCGTCTGTATTGTTAATCAGATACTGGTGTAACTACTGTACGATCTTATTGTAATCTACCAGCAGTACTGTAGTATTTGAATAAATACCCGGTACATTTACAGGGTTCAAACTGACACAATGGTGCTGTTTGATTATTTCAGACCCAGATTACTCTGTCGCCCTTCTGGCTGCGGTTGCATATGGGGATATGTTTGCAAATGTTTAAAAAAAATGAATGATCTCTGTCCACTGGAACGCTACGGCTATTCATTTGAAACGGTTTATGTAAAACCATTATACTTATCAAACAGATGGAATTAGAATTACAAGCTTCAAACATCTACCAGGTACCTTCAGCGGTTCAGGTAAATAAAGGATTAAAGGGTTTATTTGAGGAACTACGGTAACTGGTCCATGAGGAGACTCACTGAGGAGGATCGGAACTGAACCCAAGCCCCCACAGGTCCAACCACCATCAAGGCATCCCTGGCACTGAGAAGAAGGACCCCTCCACCATGAGAACAAGGGATATCCTGTCTGGCATCATTACTGGCACAAAAAGCCCCCATCCACCCGCCATCGACTCATGATGACGTTAATAATAAGATTATAAATATAAATCAATTAATAAAACACGTGCCTTAGAGCTCATATTTGTATGACAATTCCCTTTCATTTGCTAAACAAGCCCATGTAATGTCTTTGTTAAGACAGGCAGTTGATGGCTTAGAGTCCACTGACGGACATGTCCACTTGTTTGGCCGACACAGAGTATTACAGCGCAGACAATAGACTGCTGAGTGCCTTTCTTCTCTCCATCCTTCCACTGGAGACTCTTTTGTGTCGTTCACCCACAGAGGAATGAGTGACGACCCACTGTGACGTGCTAAGTGTAAAAGTTAGGGAAGAAATGTCTCGATGGTGTTCTGTCAACTGGACTACATGGTTTTGGACAATTGATTTCAAGTTCGATCTGGGACGAAAAAAACAGGCACTGTCCCTTTAAATGGACAACCTGCTGTAGGAGTCCTTAGAATAAAACCAAGCAGGAAGGTTTCATGAAATGGAATGCAGCCTACTCACCACTGCGGACCAGCACATAGTATACATCGTCCTGGTACTCAAAACACGGATGGGGCTCGAACAACGTCCTTGTCCAAGTTGTCTGCTAGATGTTTCTCACCATCATCATCATCATCATCGTCATCCTCCTCAGTTTATTGGAGGAGAGAAGCTAAGTTTGATAGTCTCAACTGCAGAGCTTTATAGTCCGTGTGTCCAGGTGGACCGGTTTCAGGTAGTAGGGGGTCCGAGCTCGGGTCAGAAGGAGCGCTGTGGTAATTCCCATCGCGATGACAGATGGGATCGCCGCCTCGCCCCGTCAACGCCTGGCAGTGTGCAGTGCGGCTCTCTGTCAGCGCTGCGGCGCCACACACACTGCACGGTGACGTCACGCAGAGGGCGGGAGTTAGTGCCGCGCCTCAACCAATCGCAGCCCCTCGGGAGCTTTGCACGTGTGTTGAACCTTACAGTATACAGTTGAACCCCCCTGTATGGGGGTCCGGGGGCCTGTTCTTGCAGGTGGACGCTGGGACACGTTCAATCTTATTACGGTGTCCGAGTAGTTTTATTCTCCCCGGAAGGCTGAGGCATGTCCCGCCCTACTCTGCCTTTGTCTGTCTCTGATTGGCTTACACTGAAATTCCTGACCCTAACCCTGACCAAACACACTCATCAGCTAGGTGAGAAAGGGAAGAGAGAAGGCGTAGACATGGAGGAAGTCACCACAGGTCGGACTCGAACCCCAGACCTCTGAGTCGAGGCATACAGTATCCGATTTATAATTTTACAATGAATACTCCTTAAATAGGGGGAAAAATGTATAAATATTTACACACTACACACATGAAATACACACACATGCTCAGGTCCTATACATGCACTAATGTCAGTTCCTTGGTCGAGAGCACCTTGGTAGTGCCCAGGAGTGAATTGACATCTCTCCAGCTACCACTGTGGTCCGTACGGGGACTTAAACCAGCAACCCTACCAGCTACTGCTACTGAGCTACTTTATTTCTGTATTGTCTTGATGGGTCTATTTAATCTTCTTGTAACAAAAGGGTCAAATACAACCAATCAATTAATCAATCAATCAATCAATCAATCAATCATTTAATCCCAGTCAGAGCAGGCTAAAAGTAGCAGCCAATCAGAGGGAGAGTAGGCCCATCCTGGGAAAACAATGATTGAGGTGGGCTTATCTCGCTTGGTGGTTATGTCGGAGGTGATAGCCAATCAGCAGGGGCGTGCAGGCCAGCGTGGGCATAAGAAGACATGAGCACACAACAGGGTGTTCAACAGGTAAAAGAAACGTTTTGCTCCTTTTTGTCGGGGCTGAATGTGCGTTGCGTCATTGGTGTGACACTGCAGTTTTATATTATCCTCTTATGTAGCCGGCTGATCTTTCCAAGATTGTTTTTAACACAATGAAAGTATAACTTTCAGTAATAATCTAAGAAACCAATTTATGGAACTCTCTCTCTCTCTCTCTCTCTCTCTCTCTCTCTCTCTCTTGTGAATACAATTAGGCAACATCAATTTCAGCTTTGTCATGATTTTTTTTTTTTTTTTCCTGTTTCTTGGCAAGGGCGTGCTATTGAGGCTATAGGGGACCTTGGGCCCCAACATGATGAGGCCCTTCAAAAAGCCTTTTATTAAAAGCTAGTTTTTATTTGCTGACCTGGTAAACCACGTACGGAGTGCTGTTGGACATCCTCTCTGAATGCAGATAACTAAACACCCAGCCCCCCTGCTGTGAACTGGGATACGGCTTGGCCTCTACGTTGTCATCAGCCTGGTTTTCATCATGGAGCCGGCTTATAATACTACACACTCTGACTCCCTGAAACGGCATTAGGGAATTCTTTGTGTATTTTGCTGTTTGTAAAAGTGCAGAATAATGCTCAACGTATGAGGAATTTAACAGCCTTTTTATCTTGTGCTCTCTTGCTTTAGCCTGCAAATGCTTTTTTTGCTCCAGTGTGGAAAAGCGGTTATTGTAATGTTTGTGAAGTGCAACACATTTGCAGTGGGCTGCCCTTTGACCTACTGCAATGTCTGTGAAAATGAGAAACCAAACCTCTATCATACAGCTTGTAGAAGAGAAATGATTTTAGGTTTACATGGATCTATTTGGCCACCTAATTATGAGGACTTGAATAAATTGAGTTGCTGGCAATCTTAAACACTCCACTCCATCCAGGTTTCTGGACTATTCTTTCATAATGATATCAGGCATCAACTGTGGGACCGCACTGTCCTCCATGTGTCAGTGGATCAAACATGGTGGCTTGAGCCACTCTGTGGGTTTGTCGTCTGTTTGGAGCAGTCAACCTGCCCCCCGCCCAGTTACCCTCAACATGTCCAGACACAGCACGTGCAGTGTTTAGGCCCCTCAGGCAGGCCATTAGTCAATAGTCTGCATACACACACAAGCTGGCATGCTCATATTCTCATACGTTACCGCAAATAGCAGCAGCTGATAAAAGAGTGGCGCACCGTCTGCCCTGCTTGTGTAGGGGAAGTGGACACGGTGCAGCAAGGGATGGAGAGGGGGGAGAGATAAAGGAGTGGTACGTACCACTTTGCTTCTGCAGCTGGGGGGGATATATACGTGTATCAGTGAAGCATAGCATGGCGGCAGAAGCAGAGCTGGGGAAGGTACGCAGAGAGCAGGATGAAGAGGATATCTTACAGGTCCGTCCTGACCAGAGCAGAGCTGGCGTTCAGCGGGCCACACCGCCTGAGACCCTGCAGGGCCACATCTCCTCAGACTGCTGTTACTAGGTGAACCGACCTTATACAGAACAGAAGGAAAAACAAGTCTATAAACAGTTTGGGTCTTTGTGTTTAAGAAGGTCTATGTGTATAGGAAAAAGAGAGCAACACAATGGGAGAGGGAGAAAGAGTGTGTGCATGCATCTGTGCATTTTCATCTTTAATCACATAGGTTCAGACAGTTTCAGTGGTATTAAACACACACACACACACACACACACACACACACACACAGACAAGCTCAAATATTGTACGCATGCATTCAAACATCTGTCAACAATGCACCTACAAGCACTACACCTTTTAATCACTGCTGTATGACATTAGTAAAAAGAAGTGCGGGGAGGCAAGGCCCGATGACATCATTCCTCCAGGTGACTTCACTCTAACTCATTTATGTAGCGAACAATAAAATCATAACCCAAACTTGAATCTATCTTACTGGGCACAATCACAGTAAGTGTGGTCCCTGGGGGGTCCCCTGACCCCACTTTGGGAACCACACTTTTAATCAACGTGCACAGGTGTGATGTGGGAACCTCCAGTGCACATACACATGGATAAATTGACTTTTTTTATGTCCATTAGTTAAACTTTTAAAATCAGAAATATTTGCATGTTCATATGTAGATTCTGGATTTTTTCAATGAAGGAGGAGTAGATTTAGTTTTAACTGAATAATTTAACCTTTTATTGCTAAAAAAACAATTATTATCAACAAAGCAGGGAATTTTTAAATGCCTTTTAAAAATTGTCCGGATGAGTGAACAAGAATGGCCAGTACCACTATATGTTAGGCAAGCGTCAGCTCTGTCTTCATCCTGGTCTTCATGAAAGACTCGGTGCATGATGTTGACATCGTTAGTGTGGTTTGGCTTTATATGGTTTAGAATGCTAACTAAATGGCATTTCAAAGTGCCGGTGGGATCCTCATGAGCCATAATCCACATCAGCCAGCTACTAAACTTTGACCCCATCCTACCCAGATGTCCAACTCAACAATGGCTGTACCAACACAGCCTTTACAGATCTTTGGTTCTCGATACATGAAGTGGGACCTCTTCATCCATTTTCCCAGCATGCCGCTGTTGGGGGTCTGCTCACTTGGCTTTGTTGTGACAGTTGGACTTCATTAGAGTTCTAAAAAAATAACAATGAAAGTTTGTTAAATAATAAAGTAGTAATTCAATGTTTTATGGAGAAGGGGTGGAAATAAAAGTGAATACTTCTTCCCACTTCTTTTCGGAAACTATACTCTTATGAATATAATACTTTCAGTTCATTCATCATTTAGCATGACCCATCATTTGGCATGTTTTCTCTTTCCACTGAGAGAGAAAACATGTGCTTGAGTACAACAACAAGGTCAGCCTGACCTCCGTTGGACAAACGTGGTTACTACAACTTCCAACCCAAGACTTGGGCTCAATCCCGTTTCTCTGTCTTACCCCTTCCCCCTTCATCTATCTATCTATCTATCTCTCTCTGACTGTCTGTCTGTCTATCTATCTATCTATCTCTCTATCTATCTATCTATCTATCTCTCTATCTCTCTCTGACTGTCTATCTATCTATCCACCCATCTATCTCTCTCTATCTACAGACACACACAGAGTAAGACATGTTACATTAATGTTTAGAGTCTCAGTCTCTTTGGTGCATTTCTTAGATCAAAAGTTTAATACTTGATATTACTTGTACGAATTTCAAATCGTCTATCATCAAATCATTAAAGCAATTCCTTATTCCTTTGAACAAATTGCAATAGCTTTTTTTGTCTCAGCTTTGTCCACATTTCCAACTGCTCATGTCATGTTGATCCAACTATAGTAGCTGGTTCTCTGTTGAACAGTCGGACCCCTCAAACATCTAGGCATTAGTTCCTTGTATAAGCCTTTAAAAGAAAAATTGTTGATCTATTTGTCATAAACTGTCCAGCATAGTTTTACACATTTCTATTAGACCTTTAGTACAAAAACGTGAATTGATGAATGGTGCAGGTGAAACTGACGCTCACTCATGAAGGAATGTAACGTGTTACTCCAACCAATAATCAACCAGTTGTTTAAAGTGCTCGAAGGTGCATCTCATGAAAAATCATTTGGTAAGCATATATAGAGAGACCACAACACCCAGCTGCAATCTTCCAATAAGGGATGGGCCAGGAAACCAACAGGGTCAACAGAGGAGGAGGAGGAGGAAGAAGAGGACGAAGGATGCAAAACAGAGGAAGAGGCAGAAGAGGACATGGGCGCATATCTGATGACATAAGGCCACTGCTGGAGACCATGTAGCCAGTCATAGCAGGTTTGTCTTTCAACTGAGAGAGAAAACATGTCGGACCTCTGTCGGACAAACTCATGCAGCTGAATATGAATATTGGGAGATCATCCGTGTCCTCAATAGTTGAAAGGTTTTGAAGAGAGAACGGGTACGTCCACCTACTGTATGTACAGTGCACCGGTACTGTAAAGAAGCAGTACACTGTTTACTTCCTACAATGCTTCATATTACAGTAGTCCACTTGTATTTCACAGCATACAGAAATATACTCTATACAGAAATATACTGCACCTTACATGCACCCACCCGTGTAATTTACAGTAAAATGTGTGAAATTGTGCGATGCATCACTGCCTTTTTCCCCACAGAGGAATGCAAGATTAGCTCAAACCGGTGGCCGAGGACGCCTTTCACACCTCGACAGGAGGAGGCTGTTTCACACAAAGATACAAAGGACCATCTTTGACACCAGCCATACGGTTATTTTGTGTCATTGCGAAATGAAGTGTAAAATACTGTTCATTTATGTTGAATTTTTTGTTGGCCTGCAGACAAGTTTCACATTTTTTTCATGTGACATGCTGTGCTCGGACTAAATGACCGAGGGGTAATTTACCAATTAATTGGAATTAGTTAATTCTGTCTCTAATTTCCCCAAAATCTAGTATCAATTTAGTTCTTTTCAGCAAATCGTAACTCTGAAATTACAGACCCATAAAATGAAATGTATACTTGATGCCAACTGGACAAGACCATCATTCACTATCACTCTTGTCTGATGGTGGATTGAGGAATGACTAATCTACACGTTTCTACCTTTAATTAACTAAGTGTATTAAATAGATAAAGACATTCTAAATAAAGGCCTGCTTATAGTTATGAATACATGAAAAATGTGGACAACAAATGGGCTGCTAAAACAGAAAGCCCAGATGTAGATGAGGACTGTTGTTCCCATAATCCACTGGGCGTTCACACGGCTAACAATGCCCCGCGCTCTGTGTGGTGTGGCACATGCAGTCAAACACATTTGCTTAGGATTTGTGTGCACGCTGGTTTTTGAAGGGTTGTTGACACTTTGCTTGAACGGATCCTGTCAGGATGAATTGGCCCTCAACTACTTCCTTTTTTCCCATTTTAGTCTGTGGGGTTGGAAAGAGAAGCTGGATAATTGACAGCGGGCACTGGTGCTACTGTGCAGCAGTGCTTTTATGTAATACAACAGTAGAACAGTGGCAACCCAGTCTATTTTGGATCTAAGGGATTTACAGATTTATAGTGAAAATCCAAATCCTATAGTATGGAAAACAGAAATCAATACAAAGAAATAAGATATTTTTTATTACAAAAAACCTCATTGACAACAAGAGACTTAACACAAAAGAAGTGATTAAGGGCACTGAAAGTGTCATCATTATAGTCCAACATATTTAATATTGGTGCACGGGATTCTGATGATATTTTTACCTGTGTAAAAAGAATATGGAGAATGATTTGCCTCTGTTTAAAAGCAAATATTTGTTACTTTTTCAGGCTTAGGTAAATGCTTGTTTTTTTGCATCAGTTTGCCTACTGACTTTCTTTGTCAGAAATCCCGTTGTTTAGGGTGTGGCATGTTGTCACCATATGACACAGGTTGTCCCTCAGCAGACAGGGAAGACCCTGTCCCCTGGTCCTCTCCAGAAACAGGTTCAACACAAACACACAGAGGGAGAAATCAGGGGGG
>NC_048424.1:22957746-22976204 GCF_013103735.1 Etheostoma cragini
GGGAAGGAAACTACTATACCATACTAGAATACCACTATACACTATATAATAGTATTCTCTTCCACTTCTATTTGCTTAAGTATCGTAATATAACTACATTGAGTGTGTATGTTACATAAACTGCACATATATTATGTAGAACATTTTAAAGGTCATGTATAATTAAGTAATTCCTATTGTTGAACTTTTTCATATGCTTGAACTATAATCTCTATGTGTATAGGTCACACATGGCTGCCAAAGTTGAACTACTGGACTTCTATTTTACAAACATTAGCACACATGTATATTATGTAACTTCGACAAAAAAAGTTATCTCTGATTTTATTATGTTTATTTCATTCAAATATATCGGTTACCCGTTTTCTTACCTTTCAGATTGTCTCTGTGCTGCTGTAATGTGAACTCCCCCCCTGGGATCAATGAAGCCTTATTATAAAATCATATTTATTATTTATTATTTTGGTGAACCTTGCCCTTTACGTGTATATTTTTGTCAACTTTTCATGTCTGCATGTTATTGGTAACACATAAAAGAGCTCAAATGAAGTCAGTCTTTTTTCCTAAAGCAACACAAACCTTGGCACCATGTATAACGGTCCATGGTCTGGTCTATGGTCTGGTCTAGGGTCTGGACAGAAACAGTCTCCAGTCAGTTATGCAATGGCCGTGTGGGTAATGAGGCCATTATCAGTTCATATCTGGACCATAGACTGTAAACATAACAGTCCATGGTCTGGTCTGTGATCTGGTCTTTTGTCTGGTCTTTTGTCTAGTCTATGGTCTGGTCTATGGTCTGGTCTATGGTCTGGTCTAGGGTCTGGACAGAAGCAGTCTCCAGTCAGTCATGCAGTGCCCCTGTGGGTTAGGGTTAGGGTTAGAGTGAGGGATGAGAGTGAGTTGTGTACGGGTTCCCATTCCTCAATGACTGTGGTTCAGTAAAAAAACCACAAATGTCACAGCAGTTGGGAGGAGCAGAGGGAGTGAATGAAGTCTCGCTCGCACACGCGCGCGCACGTACAGTAGTTATTACTGTACTTGCTGAGTGGGCTAATAATACAAGGGGATCAACATTCCATTAAGCATTCCTCTCGCGGGACTGTCCTGGTTGAAACATCGCGAAGTTTCTGCTATTTCGTGTTTCGGTAGAAGCAGCAGGCAGCCAGCAGCAGGCGGCCAGCAGCAGGCAGCCAGCAGCAGGCGGCCAGCAGCGAGCCGTGGAGCAGTCCAAGAAAGGTGGAGACTCCTGTTAACTTCCTGCACAGTAATCTTGGAGCACCACCAACGGAGACCTGGGGACGCTGCTGCTGAGGCTGCTGCTGAGGCTGCTGCTGGGGCGAGGACGAATGGATATACGGCTCCCTTTAACCGTTTTTCGGCAGTGAATCGAGTAAAACCAGTTGTTGACTATACCCGTACTTGGCTAGAAGCAAGCTAGCAGTGAGGCTGTACGAGATTCCAAACATCTGATATAGCGAGGCGGTGCGAAGACAGGAATGGGTGAGTTTTCCATGATGTGGCGCTTATGTTGTCTTTAGCTTCACGTTAAATGTTAACTGTTCCTTCTTCTCGACTCAGTACACAAAGCAAGTCGAACACACGTACGATATTCAACCACTTGTCCGTGACATAAAGCATGATATCAGCTTTTGCCAGCAGGGAGTTAAAGTTAGCAAGCCTGTTGGCTAGCTAGTTAGCCTAGCCAAATAGCTGTCTGGTTAACTGGATAACGCCACCTCCATCCTTGGATTTGGCTGCATGTCTGGCTAATGTTAACATGAGCTAACGTTACGTCAAATCGGATGTCAACATGGCCTCTACTGTAACGTTAGATAGCCACTTGATTAAAGTTCCCAGTTTATTCTCGTCTGGCTGTGCTCTGTAATCCAGAATTAGGACTAAATGTGTCGAACA
Source organism: Etheostoma cragini (assembly GCF_013103735.1). Taxonomy (NCBI): domain Eukaryota; kingdom Metazoa; phylum Chordata; class Actinopteri; order Perciformes; family Percidae; genus Etheostoma; species Etheostoma cragini. Next base: position 22,959,661 of record NC_048424.1, read on the forward strand.
AACTCCAGAGACAGGAAACTCCAGACATTAAGTACGCTTCTTCTGACAGTACTAGGGCTGCGCAATATATCGTTATTATCTCGCTATTGTGTTATGAGACTAGATATCGTCTTAGATTTTGGATATCGTAATATCGTGATATGGAATGTTGTGCTTTACTGGTTTTAAAGGATAGGTGCTTTCCTGACAGTTCTAGCTAATCTATTATTTGCCTTTCCCCACTCACACATTATGTCCACATTTCTGATGATTATTTGTCTAAAATCCTGTGAAAGTGTGAATATATTTTGTTAATTGTCAACCCTAGAATATTGCAGCAATATCGATATCGAGATATTTGGTCAAGAATATCGTAACATCTTATTTTCTCCCAATCGCCAAGCCCTAGATAGTACCGTTATAGGTTAACTTCCCCTTTTGTAATTTTCTTTAGTTTTGATGCAAGTGCATGTAAAAAGTCAATTGTATTGTACAAACTGTGTGTCGCATGCATGTAATATTTGTCATGTCTCCCTTTAACACTGGACTAAACGCTCCAAGGTTGTCTTTGATGTGGACCCATGACCCCGTCCATTAACCTGATAAACAGCGCATTAACATGGCCTGATTCTCAATGTGATGTAAATAAAAGTTCCAATGCCAAACCTAAAACTTGTTGTAGTAACTACCAAAGAGGGTTGTTATTACCTGATGTGAGATGCGCAAGTTAAACAGTGAGTGGATAATTATGCTTGTTTTAACTTTGTTACATAGAGTGGTTGTTGTGGTGGTCATGCAGACTCAGTATAGAGGAAACACTCTGATCTACACCCATGTCTGTAAATTGCAAACGTCTTTACTGTATCATGAAACCAGCCCACTGCATCTCTCTAGATGTGATGTCTGTGGTTTGTGTGGTTGTGTGCAGTAGGACGTGTTAAAGACTTTGCTATGTTGTAAAACCGGTTTCCGCCTTGCCTTGCTTATCCTTCACATGTGTAAGGTTGCAAATGGTGCTTTTGTCCTTGTAAGTCAGAGAACTGCTTAAAACAAAACGGCTTTGCATGAACTGTGTTGCTTACACTTAGCAACAAATATCACAGTGATACACCACAGTGAGCTTGTAGGCGAAACATGGAAATAACACTGCTCTTGATAAGCAAAGAGAATAGCAAAAACATTGCAGGCAGTAATCGGACAACAAGCCGAGGAGTTCTTAAGAATGTGAACCCACAAGTAAAGCTGATCTCCCTCTTTGTTGAACTCACTAAAATATCTGACAATCACTCCATGCGAGAATCCAACGAAACAGGCTTCATACCTAGGGTTGGGTACCGAAACCACTATTAGAAACCGGTTCCTACACAACTGGTAGGAATTGGACCGGATTAGAACGCACATTTGGGTTCCTCATTTCTGTTCCACTTAATGTGTCGACTGAAGTATTCTCTAACACTCTGTCGCTCCAAAACGGAAGTAAAATATCTCACTTTCTCTGTAGTTTAGCAGTAGCTAGCTACGGTTAGCATACTAACTTAACATTTATTTAGTTGTTAGTTGTTAGTAGTGTGTTATTTGTTATATTATTTTGATTGTGTGTAAGTTGACTTATGTTTACTTATTGTATATTGAACTACTTTAAAACGTTAATATATGTTACATTTAAATAATTTTCAATTAAAAAAAACCCTCAAAAGAGCCTTTCTTTGTTGTCATTTTTCAGTTTTTCAAGAATCGGTTTAGGAATCGAAATCGTTTTATAGGTACCGGTTTGGCATTGGAATCTAAAAAATCCAAACAACAGCCAACCCTAGTCATACCTAGTGTCCACACGCAGGACACCAGCTTCACATGTAATGCATTGTTCTTTTCTCTGGTATGCCTTTTACTCAGCTGGCTCATCTCTCACGATATCTCGGCTGTGTTTGGACATGTCTGATGTGTGTGTGTGGGCGTCACATTCTGTGTTTGCTTTCTCTGACCTTAGCTTAGACTACATTGGTCCTGCTACTGGTTGACTAAAATCCTCAAACTGTATTGGAGCTGCGTTGCATCAAGTTGATGGAAATACTGGTGCTTTGTTTGGTCTGCCCTTGTACCTCATTTTTCAGTTTTTGGTTTTTCCCTTTCTAATTTTGATAGCAGTTGGTACAGAGGATAAAGTAAATGAGGGAGAGAGAGCAGGGATGACATGCAACAAAGGTCCCCAGCAAGACATGAACTGGAGGCATTTTGATTGGGCTACATGGACAACCAGTTCCTTATCTATTTCATTAGCCAAACTTCACTGCAGGTTTCCATAGAACCGCCAAAACAAAGACTGGACGTGGGCCAGAATGTTTGATTGAACATTAACCTTGCAGGCCTAAACCAATATTTATCAGCTTGTGGTTCTCTTTAGACTTCCCACTGTAGTTGTAGTTTAACCTAATGAAGGTCAGTTAATCTGCTGTTTGTTTGTTTGTTTGTTTGTTTGTTTGTAATAAAATGATCTAGTTAATTGACCGGTTTACTCAGGTGGTAGAGCAGGGCGGAGCGGGCGCACATACATAGAGGTTTATTCCCTGACACAGAAGGTCCAGGGTTCGAGTCCGACCTGCGACCGTTTCCTGTTCATGTCTTCCCCCATCTCGCTCCCCTTTCATATCTGAGATGCCTGTCCATAAAACATAATCTAGTTAAGATGCGTTTATCATTATGTAATTTTGCATCACTGGTGGAAACAAGAACATATCACAAACTTCTCAAACTGCAAACCAGTGATTACTGAGACATAACCATTATTGGCCTGCACACCTGAATGATTGAATGAATTAAAATCCACTCACATTCTGAAATGCGTTTAGCTGCTCTTTCATGATAAACTGAGTCTTACATGTCACTACATTTATACTGTAGGGATGCCATGGTGAGGACATTTTAAACTAGGGACAACACCGGTGTTACCGATTTGTTATTCATCAATGGATTTTTATTTCTATAAAAGAAAAACAGCGGTGGACCAGTGATGGTGTGTCCCCGACCACTGTGTAACACTGGTAACATAGACTATTATACTGTCCTGAGATCATAATCATATGAAACAGTATGCATGGATTTCTTATAAACCAGCTTAAGGTACTCAGCTGGACATTTTATTGGATTTCATTCCAGAATAAGGGAGGATGAAGACAATGAAGGGTCTTTTATTTTAGGGATCTTTACACCAGCAACCTTTGCATTTAAAATGTGATTTAATGTAGAAGTCCCCACTCTCCCCTGAGTTACAAACAAATATATTCAATTTAGGGACAGGGGATGTCTGGTGGAGATAGCAGGTCAACAGTGCCAATGGTAATTAGCATCTTTAAAGAGACATTTGACATGCAGTGTAGGCAGCACTACACAGCATGTACTGTGTGTTCTGTACTTTGTGTATGTATTGTCTTAGGGATCAGTCCTGTTTTTCCAAGGCCCATACCGATCCAATATTCAGTAATTAATGAAACTGATATTTGAACTGATATCAGATCTTATTGGTAAACTGCAGACTCCGTTACTACTGTTGTGTCTTTATTAGGTCTCCCCCTTCCCTTCTTTCCTCTGTGTTATTTGGTCCAGAGACGTAGTGTTATGTCTCAGTGTTTATTTGTATTATAACAATATTTGATCATAAAAAGAGGAATTCTCTAAGCTCTTTCTTATCATGCATGGATCCATGCAAATAACACAACTTTTGATATTTACTGCCCCTCAACAGGCCACAGCTGGGGGTGATAGAGCGAGTACTGTTGGGCTAGATGATGGTAGGCGCTGTGTTCTCTTTGTGAAGTGAGGAGGTGTTCTCTGGAGCTGAGCTGTGCTCTGGTGCTCGGCCTCTGTTGCTCTTTCATCCCTAGTGGGGCTAAATCAAAGATGAATGAGACTCATCAGAATATTATTGGATTAGATTCAACATCATTGTCTTTGTGACAAGTACAGGTACAAAATCCAAAGTGCAAAAAGTATAGAAGTAGGCTAATTCCAGATAGTTAGTACTACACTAGCATACTAAATGTATTGTTTAACAATAAAACCACTCTCTAATGTACATGATCACGGAAGGCTTGTATCATGTGGACGCGGCAACAGTTTTGTTGTCATTACTTCGAATCCCTCACCGGGGCGACAGAAACTACTCACTGTAGCTTTAAACAGCATCATGGAAACAGCGGTCTTCCGCCGCCCATGGGATCTCCATTCTCTAAGGGTTAATATTATTTTACTCATTTACATCTTCTTTGCTCATGCCATAACTGTCTGATCTGTTAGTCTCCACTACTACATCTGTAATATGCAGCAATATTTATGTCTCTTCTCAGACTTCCTGGCATGTTTGGTCTTGATTTGACAGCCACATCCACATTTTGCACATGGCTATATGCCTTTTTTTGGTCATAGAACTGGACAGGACACTCTTAAAAACTTGAACCATTGCAATAGTCACCATTCAAAGCCTTTTTGATTGTCTAATTGTCATTTAGAATATAAACAGCTCTCTCACTCACTTTCATTTCTTCCTATTTCTTTGGTAACACTTTGCCCTTCCCATCTTCTACCTCTCAGATCGGTGGGAAGGAAGTCAGTTCTGAGTGTCCTCTTAGATGATTGTGTGTGTGAGTGACTCAGAGAAGCACAGAGAGCATACTGATTTAGACTGTCTGCCTGGCAGTCAGCTTGCCTGCGTGGCCCTGAGTACCCCCCCTTCTTTCTCTTCCTTCCTTCCTTTCCCCCCTCTCTCCCACCCCCCCTTGTATCCTCCTGTCTGTCATTGGCTCATATAAGACCCATATTGTGCATACTCTTTACCTGGAAGCATTTTGTGAGGAGAGGAAAAACCATGACCTGGCAGTTCCGTTCCTTCTGCTGGACCTCAGCTCAGCACACAGACCGGAAGGTACATTCCAATACGCTGCGCACTCTCAGTTGGATTGCTACGCCTGAAAGTAAAGATAAAACATTAGAAATTAAAAAAATCTAAGCCTTGTAAATATGTCCAGTAAGACTTACAGTCTCACCTGCTCACTTAATGTAACTGTTAAAGGTCCCATGGCAGGAGAATGTCACTTTTATGAGTTTTTAAAAAATTAATATGAGTTCCCCCCCAGTGGCTAGAAATAGTTATAGTTAAAGAAGTTAGTTATAGGTGTAAACCGAGCCCTGGGTATCCTGCTCTGCCTTCGAGAAAAGGAAAGCTCATATGGGCCCATCTGGATTCTTGCTCCTCATGAGGTCATAAGGGGCAAGGTTACCTCCCCTTTCTTTGCTTTGCCTGCCCAGAGAATTTGCCCCCCCCATGAGAGAGAGACCTCATGGCTTTCAAAGTGGCAGTTGGTTGACCCCCCCACTATGTAAACACGTTACCCCGGGTTAAAATTGCAGTTGTAATACCCTGGGTATTAGGTAGAGAACTCCTTCAGTAACCGGGCTATCCGTTCATCTATACACCTTCACCGGGCTCTGAGCGCCTAAAGCGTCTGCTGTTCAGGTGGTAGCGTTACTCTTGTCATTCTCCCCATTCTTCCTCGCTCATGTATACAGGAAGAACTGGCATAACCCGGGGATTCACTTAACAGGGGTAAGACCGTAGCCCGGTTACTGCTGTGCATGGAAACCTACTGACTATGGGGAGGAGACAGAAAGATAAAATGTATTTGGTACAAAGCCTGCACTATTAATTGTGATCAAATCGAGATCTTGATTCACCTTGTTCACGATTACATTTTTTTATTACTACGATTAATGACTTTGATTCTCATTTAATTTTACGACTTAACCGCATCACAAACGCTACTACTTTCTTCTGTGAGTGTTAAACCTAGGCTGTATACTCTCAGCGCTGCGATGCTCTCCCTTCTCTCCCTTGGAGCCTCTCTGTCTACAGGCTTGTGCTGAGGACCAATGTGCTATAGGTGCCAAAAGAAATCTATGTTCGGTACTGCCAATTTGTTTGGTGTTGGTCATGGTCAAACAAATTGTGGCGGAGAATCTTGATATCTATTCTAAACAAAAAAATTGTGATTTGTATTTTTCACTGTATCGTGCAGGCCTATTTCATACGCAACAACAGTTCTCTGTTATAGAACTAATCCAAAATACTTCAATTTCACTGAATACAGTTATTTTAGAGAGACAATAATTAGAAGAAAATCTAGTATACATTCCAGTTTGATCGACATGTACGAGAGAAAGAATTGTTCTAATTGCTTTTGTGCCGATACACGTCACTGGAAATTGACTGAATTTAATGAAATTCCTACCTGTACCTCTGAGATCTTAGGGTTTACTGCAGCATTGTACAGTGGCGGCACTTATGTGAGACTTGAACAGATGTTCACGGTATATTATCGGTAACTACCAGATATCGGAAACCCTGCGATGGGCCTGTGCCTATATGGTGGGGGGGTTTAATAGGCTATGATTTGATTAGCTAAACTAGTTTTAAATGTGGCGACAGTTAATACTGTGAGCTACTTTAGGAAACCCCGTTACATTAGGGACATCAATAATCTCCACCCATTTTTTCAGAAGCCCTGGAGGATGACTTGTGACTTATGCCACTGAGGCTTCTTGTTCCTGTGTCTGATACAATTCTATATTTTGATACCTTTTTAAAGCATTAATTTGACATCTACAACGGTGTACAAATATGTGTCTAAATCACTGACTATCCAATAGAAAGCTATCTGTTTATCTGTTTTTCTCATGGACTACTATCACAACTCAGCAGCGAGTTGCGTGTGTGCAGAGGAAATGGTGCGTACAAGGACTCAGCCCAAAGGGCTTTGGAGGGACTCCTTTAGCTTTTGATTATCTCTCTCCTCTTTTTGCTCATGTGTCTCATCTGCTGCAGATACAGTATGTCAGGAATCCTCAGCTGCTACTCCCCGAGGGCTAGGTGTCATGCCACTGTTAATCAGAAAGATAGACAGTTTCCTGTTGTGTGTATTCCTTTTTTTTGCTTCCACTCCTTTCTACCGTTATCTTTCACCGCTCCTTTGACACATGCATCGGAGAGTCAGCTTTAGATTCCCTTGGTTCCTGTGGGAAGTGTCAACTCATCCATCTGGGAGGAACTTGACAGTGTGGTTTGTATCAGTCTCAAGGTGAATTTCACAATAAGAAGCCTCGCTGTACATTGTAGAGTCAGACACTGTTCTTTATATCAATCAGTCAAACCCATTGTTTAAGCCGATGAATGGAAATGTTTGTGGTCATTTTACATCTCAGTCCATATCAGTGACACACAAGAAGAAGCAGGAGAGGCTGCTGAGGGTTCTGTGGTGGAAGGAGGTTGGGACTCGTGGCTGTTTTTAGGGCTGGGCATCGTTGAGAAATGTTCGATGACGGTACCAACACCAGTCTTGTGTAATGTATTTGAATACTTGAGTAAAAATACATGGGTCTTCCCAGAAAATGACTTTGGTAGAACTTGAAGTCACCTTTTAGAATATTACTTCAGTAAAAGTCTGAAAGTATCTGATGTTTACTGTACTTGGCTACCAAAAGTAATTTTATGATATTAAATTTACTTAATTATGTGGCTTCCTTTTTATAGTGAAGCATAATGTTCAAGGTTTTTCAAACCTTCTTAAACATTGAATTTAAAGTAGGTCATCAACCAAAAACAGAATTTATATCTTTTGTGAGGACTCCAATGTACAAAAACATTTCTTGCAAGTAGGCTAACAAAGACACTTGTGGAGTAAAAGCATACATTTTATTTGGGAAACGTAGTCGAGTAAAAGTGAGCGTTTCCAGAAATATAAATGACGAGATTAAGTACAGAGACATTTCAGTTCCAATTTTAGAAAACAAAAGAAATTACAACATTACACATTATGGCACAAATCTTTCAATTTATTTTTCAGCTGCTACTACGTTAGCCGTCTCTGTGTGTAACGAGTTTTTTCTGCCGGCCTCTGCCTCGTGTAACGTGAGACAGCCAATCACAAACAGTATTAGGTCTTGGTAGAAGCACGCTGCATGCCTATTGGCTCACTGATGCTGACGAGACCTCCTTATAGGTATTGAATGGCGAGGTATTTTTCAATACTTCATACTTTTGGAGGCAATTTGGTCAGTGCCCAAGACTTATTGAATTTGGTACCCAGCTCTAGCGGTATTAGAATTAGTCTAACTATTAGTCCTGTTGAATAAGTGATGAAACGAGTCTCTGTTCCCATCACTAATATTTTTCTTAGTGCGGTCATTTTAACACACATCAAAATTTCAGCTAGGCCTGTTATCATGCCACGTGCAAAGTAAAGCAAAGGTTAAGATTTCAGGACTGGTGATAGTATTTCACTGCTCAGTATCAACCTAACATATCAGACCTCTTACCCAGAGCAGAAATTACGTTTTCAGACACTCATTATTTTCCAGAGTGTACATCTGATATTATGCAAATGATTGTTGCATGATTACTCAGGGGAACAAATTTAAAAATGTAATACTTTCAAGATGTCGATGACATGTCCTGACACTGTTGCCAGAGGACTCCAGGGGGGTGATGCAGGAGACACAGCACCATCTCTTCATTTCGTTAGGTTTAGTATCTCATCTTATTCTTGCACAGGCTTTTGACATCATTTGCGTGACGGCACACCATTTGGTCAATGCGCCTTTGGCCGTAGTGCTTTTGGCTCTTAGCTTTATGACCCATTTCTCCAGTAATGGCGGGGTAACAGAACAGCTCTTGCAGCGTGGTTGTGGCTGCTGCTGGGCCCTGTGATGTTGTTTTTCACGACTGTTAAAAGGATTGTATGTTGCTCAAACATAGGATAGGGTTGGGTGTGCTAAAGAAATAAAATTGCCACTGACATTCACATGAGTGCTTGATTTGCCACTGACAGCTTCCGATTAATGTTTTAAGTGACTGACAACATTATGGAAAGGATCTCTTCACAGATTGACCTTTAAAACCAGTCTGTTTAACCAAAAACAGTTCTTAAGTCTGTAGCGCTAAAGCCACCAGACTCTATTTAAAAAAGCAACGCTTTTAGCACGTATAGAGCCAACTTATTTTCATGTATATCGGTTATCTATGTGTTTATTTCAACCACAACTAGAGTTGTGATGGTTGGAAAAGTGGAAAGACAAACCAAAATGGCTTTTCATAGTTTTACATTTTTTTCTTTCGACTTTGAATGAGGTGTATTTTACAGTGCTAAAAGTAATGTTTATTTACATGGAGTCCGGTGGGTTTAGCGAACGCAATTTCACTTAAAAAAAAAAAAAGACTTACTCTTTAACTGAAAGGTCAACCTCCTTAGAAATCCTTTCCATAATGTTGTCAGATATTTAGAATATTATTCTGACTCTGTTAGTGGCAAAATGAGCACTTAAGTGAGGGTGAATACAAACTGGACATTTGCCCTCTTAACTTACATTGTAGTTTTGTTTCACTGATATATCGGTAGGGCTCTATTGGGAAACAATTTTAGTTGTCTCCACATCAGTTTTATGTCACGTCATTCAATACAAAAATTACATTAAGGGCTTAATTCATTTTTGGATTGTGCTTGGTTGAGCTGTTTCCACAGTACTGCATTAATTAATAAAGACTGTTTAAAATCATGAGGAAAGCAAACATTCTGAAATAGTTTTAATGATTTTGTATTGCTTTTCCTTTACCGAAGACCACAATAACTAGTGTCTTCAAGATTAAGTAAGTGGGCAAAATCCTGTACAATCCCATATATCATAAGTGTACAAACATAGTACGTGTATAGCAGTGTGTTCAGAGGTGATTTAAGTGGGACTGAGGTGAATGGCCTGCGTTCTCAGGCAGGGTGTGTTTGTGTGGTTGCAGAGGTGCTGGAATCTCTGGTGGCAGAAAGTCCCTGTGCTTCACGTCTAGTCATCTGGAAGTTGTGCCATTAACTCTGCAGAGTATGACCATGTTGTCAGTGTTGCTTCTTGTTACGTTTACCACAGCAGACTGTATTTCTCCCTGTGGTTACATGGACTGATACAGTGGCTTGCATAAGTTAACACACCACATCCACACATACCCTTCCCCATCCCTAGAAATAGGCATGGCGAACTCTCCATAAGATCATCTCTCAATGCAAATCAATCCAGCTATTAGGCTAGTAGGAGTAACGGCATGCCAATCTCTAGGTATGGTGAAGAGTGTGTGATGATGATGGGGGGGTATTTTAATTCCAAAGGCCAAGGATGCATAATATCCCAATCCATGAAATAACTGGCCTTTAACAATAAAAAACGTCATGTGTCTAGCCTGGTTGCATTGTACTGCTTAGAGCTGACTACTTAACAAGTTTAAAAATAGTCCTATTTAAAGTTGATCATCAGTGCAGTGCCCCCCCCGAACAGTAGGTGGACTCATTACTAGCTGGGAATGACAGAAGAGTTGTACCTGCCTCGCCTGGCAGTACATTAAGCTCAGAGTGGTTTCACCGCCTGATCCATAATGTCTGACTGGTCTCAACCCAACTCGATGGGGTTTATGACCCTCTTCAGACAAAAGTACAGCCAGGAAGCTGACTTCAACAGTTTGTCATACTCAGTGAACGTGACATCATGTAAGAACTTGGCTGTGGCGGTCTGTTACAATATATAAAATAATAAGATACAATTAATAATAATAATAATAATAATAATAATAATAATAAGAAAGAATCTTTCTTCAGTCAGTTAGACGGAGCAGGCACTCCACTTCCTCCCTCTGCTTGAACCGCTGCTCCCCTTATCCTCCTTTAAGCGGTAGATGCTGAGTGTTTGATGTAGAAGGGAGGACTGTTCTGAGATCACTGGTCAGGGCCAGTTTCTCCTTGGTGTCTGGCCCAGACCGCTGTAGGGCTGGGGCCGATGTTGGTGGTGTCAGAGGGACAGTAGAGACACAGCCGTCAATCTTGTGTTGCTTGACCAATGAAGCTTATTTGTGTGTGTTTGTGTGTGTTTGTGTGTGTGTGTGTGTGTGTGTGTGTGTGTGTTATACACCAGGGTTTTTGCAGGGTCTTAAAAAGTCTTACAAATTCTAAAATTTTAAAATCCAAATGTTTGGCCTTTTTAAAAGTCTTGAATAATTCTAAACAGGTCATAATTTTCCTACATACGTGCACACTGCCTCTAATGCACTTTTTTATTTATGTGGTATAGTTCTTTCTTTTGCTAGTCCAAATATAATTACAATTTTAAAGTATCTTATATTGCAGCCAATCAGCTTTTGTGTCATTGGTGCGAGTCTCTTTCGGATTGTACCCCCGACAGAAAAAGGGATTTCTTTTCTTCTTCAGCTATGGGGAAGTGCAAGTTGAGCTATACTTGGCTTGAAAAAAAGAATTTAGGGCTTAGTTGATGTTGTGACTAAGGTCTTAAATGTCATTCATGATGGTCTTAAAAATGTCTCACAAAGTCTTCAATGTGACTAGATGAAACCTGCAGAAGCTGTGACAGACGTGCAGGGTGACGGGGAGACACAACGTTTGCAGTGTACCCTTCCTGTATGTGTTTTGGCAGTGAAGTGAGCCATGCCAGTTGGGTTTCTCTGCTATGAGTCATGTGTTAAAGGGCTATAGCACTACAAAACACCTCACTGCCAGTTAGCCCGCTTATTTTTGGAGGCTGCTCAACCTGCTGCACTGGAAGCAGTCAGGCAGCCTGGGAACTCCCTCACCTCTCTCTTGCTAATTATTTGTTGGTCTTGTGAGCTTGTCAGAAGATTACACACACTCACACACACATAAAGACCTTTTTCTCTATGTTGAAGTGTTTTTTGACTGTTTCTCTCAGTAACTTTTTTATTATGTAGACCCAATATTGCTGTTCTCATGCTATTGTAAAGGTACCTTTGGTCTCGTTGTGCATGTTACCCAGGGCTCCAGACTGAGACCATTTTGGGAAAACAAAATGCTTATGTCATATCACGTCTGATGAACAATTAGTTAACGGGAGTTAGAAACAAAAGGCGTTGTGAGGCAGGGGGGGAGTGACAGGCTGTGGCTGGAAATCGGATGATGAATAGTTTTAACCTGGCTTCATAATCGACATCCGCCAAGATTCAACATCCTTTATTTATCTCACAATGGGGAAAGGGATAAGAGTTTATTTCATCATTAGTTAGCTGGTTCTGGTTTCCTAACTGGGTCGCCAGTGATAGGAGCTTATAGCTGGGAGCTTCATGGAGTCAGCTACGGTTAATGTTAGCTGACCTTCGACTTTGCATGACAATCTGAAGAAACCGGTTGTTTGTAAATCACTAAAATAGTAGTGACGGCACCGTTTGGCTTAGTTATCACTTTCGTTAGCATCTTGGCTAACACTGTTGTTAGCGTTGTTCCCCAGGACCAAGCACCGTACCTGGGGTGACAGAGCTTTCACCATTGCAGCCCCCTCCCTCTGGAACTCCCTACCCATACACATCCGGGACCGTCCTGACATGGACACATTCAAAACACATTTTTAAAACACACCTCTTCAGATTACCTTTCCACAAGTTACTTTACTTACATTTCTCACTTGATAGTTGCTGGTTTTATTGTTTTTAATAGCTTTTAATATGCAGTTTCATGTGTTATGTTGTTTTATTGCTTGTCTGTTTTTTTTTTATGTGCTGGAAAGTGCCTTTCAATACCATGTAAATATATGTATTATTATTACTGTTATTGTTACTTAGTTCATGACAAATCGTTTGCTCTCCCTGTGCGACCACACAGGCACCGACGTCACTCACTTAATGGCACCCTGCCCTTATCGCCATAACTCAGGCTACTCTCGTAAGAGGTGCGCTATAGCACACTTCCACGAGAGTGTCTTGCTTTTCAACCGTGGTGAAAAAGAATCCATACCGCCCCGGCCCTATTGTCAAGTCCCTGTCAACTTTTATATCCATACTAAACTAGGGAATGCAAATTATGACAACTATTCATCTGCATCCAAGGTAATTAGTTTAACGGTGCTCTAAGCGATGGTGGGTGACGTTACTTGTTGTTGACGTTCAAAGTATTTTCAAACAAAACGAGACTAGCTCGCCCCTCCCTCCCTGTTTTTTACAGTGTGTTCAGAGGACAGGCAGCTAGCAGATAGTGAGGAGATGTTTTTTACAGTGTGTTCAGGGGACAGACAGCTAGCAGATAGTGAGGAGATGTTTTTTACAGTGTGTTCTGGGGACAGGCAGATAGATGAGATGTTATTTACATTTCTACATTTAAAGCATGTGTCTGTACGTGGCTATATATTAATTCAATTTGATTTATATTATCAATTCATAACCAGAGTTATCTCAAGACACTTAACCCATTTGTGCCGGATGCTTCGCGCCGACACATTACATCTACCGCCAGTCACTGCGTTGCGCAACTCTGAACCTCCTGCCGGCTGCTGCGTGGCGCAGCTTTTTTTATTTGTCGGTCTTTTCATGACGCGTGCAGCAGAGAACGCACTCGTCATTGGTTCAAATACACATGAGGCGGGTCTTGTTGGCCATTTCAAGCCATGTGACCACCCAAATGTACTGGGGTTTGCTGACAAAAAAAATGCTGCGCCACGCAGCTCTATTGAGAGTTTTAAATCACTTTTAAAAACCAATCTTTTTGCACTGGCTTTTAACACAAGCTGAACTGTGACACTTTGTTGTTGTATTGATTTGAGCAAAGCTTTTTAGTTGTTGTATTTTTGTTGTTTTTGGCATATTCAGTTTTAGATGTTTTTTTTTTCCGGACATTTGTTATGACCTTTTATTATGTTGTTATCTATAATTGTACAGCACTTTGGGGCGGTATTGACTGTTTGTAAATGTGCTATATAAATAAACCTTGACCTTGACCTTCACAATCATGTCGGTCAACCAGACATACATGTGCATTTGTTTTGGAATTTTTGAGAGATGAGCTAGAAAATGGCTATGACAGAGGAGCGAGGGCAGTGACATTGAGTTGGAAGATGGTAAGGAGTTTTGGAGGGAGGATGTGGTACATGATGATGAAGAAGTGCTGGATGATCCTTTGCGCAACGCAGTAACCGGCGGTAGATGTAATGTGTCGGTGCGAAGCATCCGGCACAAATGGGTTAACAGATAGAGTAGGTCTAGACCACACTCTATAATTTACAAGGACCCAACTGTCCTTCTTGATGACACATAACCAAACCAATAACTAAAAAGGGTGTAAATCCCACGTTTTATCACAATACAATATTATATTGATTCTTTGGTCAACGATAAAATGTCTACTGATAAAATCACAAAGTCTGCCACGATATGACGTTGATTCCTTTCAGCAGCCGTTCAGTTACATGAATATACATTTACAAAAAGCAACTACAATGTGTTTTGACAATTTCATTACTAAACTATTACTAACATATGAATTAAACTATTTTTCTTTTTTATTTAATAAAATAAATTGAAGATGACAATATGTATCGATATTTTTACTTTGTATCAATTATATTGCGTCATTTAATAATGATAATAATGACATTTAAACAGAAGCTCAACCAATCACTCCACACCATCCAGTCTAGAAGTTCAGAATATGTTTTGGCTTCTCTATCACTTTAATTATTGGGACCATGGATGACTATTGTAACTATTGAATAGCTCTTCAGTTTTCTATACTAACTGCTGTTCCCGCCACAACTATACAAATTTGTGTCACTATTAGGTTTTACTAGGGGTGGGGGAAAAATGGATTCTTAGATGCATTGCAATTCAATGCTGGATTCTGATATGTTAATAATCAACTATTGAAAAAGAAATTATTATTATTACTAGTGTTGAAGTTACTGTCTCCAGACATGTACAAATCAGAAAACAGAATGACTGAAAGAGGATGGGATAATGGACAACATCTTAGAGTTTAGGCAAGAGTGCAGAAACAAACACTCAAAAATGGTCAAAAAGGAAAAATTGCATTGGCCTCCTCTCTTTCTCACACCATTTCTCACCCCTTTGTTTTCCTCTCTCTATTTCCTCCCTCATGCTGTCTGGAGTAGAAGTCGTGGTGGAGTATGAGTATGAGGCGCTCCATGAAGACGAGCTGACGCTGCGACCAGGTGACATCATCAAGAACGTGCGGTACGTAGAGGAGGATGGCTGGATGGAGGGAGACCTTAACGGGAAAAGGGGCCTCTTCCCCGACAACTTTGTCAAGGTGAGAGGAAGCCAGTTTAGTTTAGGTTCATTTCATTTTAGAGTATTGCTCTTTTGTCGGGCCACTTTCTTGATCATATTAAAGGGGAACTAGTGTTTTTTTCAACCTGGACCCTATTTTCCTATGTTTTTGTGTCTAAGTGAATGATGGAAACAACGATCTCGGACATTGGTCCAATGTTAAACTAGATCGCTGCAGTTGCAAAACTAGATACAGTGTAAGGTAATAGCACATTTGTCGTGTGGCCATGTTGGATCAGTGGGTAGAGTTGGCGCATTATGCCTCTATGCAGAGGTTCAGGGTTTGAATCCGACCTGTGACTATTTCCTGCATGTCTTCCCCCCCCTCTCTCCCCTTTCTCACCTAACTGTCATGCCAATAAAGGCGGAAAAGCAAAATAAATTGTCCAGTTTGTATTTAACTACACAAAAGTGCTTGTTTTGATTAAGATTTCTAAAGAGGGCCACCGTTCTGTCAAAGAGTAAGATTTGTTTTTTAAATGTAACATCCCCGAAATTGCGTTTGCTAAACCCACCAGACTCCATGTAAATAAACAGTAATTTTAGCATTTTAAATTACACTTCATTCAAATGCGAATGGGATCGTCTTTGGGGTCGTCTTTCCAGTTAAATTGATTTGATTTGACAACTTGATTGTGATTGTGAAAGAAACACATAGTTTTATGTTACGTGTTAAAATATGTTGGCTCTGTACATGCTGGTAGTACTCTTTCTTGTTGGTTTAGCGCTTGCGACTTCAGAGCTGTTTCTGGTTGATCAGAAAGCTCTAAAAGAGGTTTTAAAGGTATATCTCTGATGGGATCCTTTCCATAATGTTGTCAGACACTTCTATCAGCGGCAAAACAAGCCCTTTAGTGACGGTAAATACAAGCTGGTCAATTGTCCTATTAACTGACATTGTAGCTTGTTTCTCCCCTGCCGACGGCAGCGATCTCTCCTAACTATGGACCAATGTCAGAGATTGTTGTTCTCATCAGTCACTTAGACACAGAAACATAGGAAGACAGGGTTGAAAAAAACGCTAGTTAGCCTTGACTATGGACGGCAGTAATGATCGGCCCACTTACAGTTATCTTATTTGCCAGAAATCTAAGCATTTTCCCTCTTATTTCTGACAATTTGATAAGCAAACGGGTATATAATGCTTGAATAAATAAAGCCTAATTAACCAAATTTGTTAAACCGGTTTCTTTATTTATCCGTAATTAATTACTAACATTAGCTTAGATCTTAATGGGTATGACTGTTGATGGTACTTCTTAATTTTGTTATACGCCAAATAGAGTGTCCTCTGGTGGACAGACTATGCAATGCCATCACTAACAGGGACGTGGACAGACTATGCAACACCATCACTAACAGGGACGTTGTAGAGCGTCCTCTGGTGGACAGACTATGCAGCGCCATC
>NC_048424.1:22976304-23003713 GCF_013103735.1 Etheostoma cragini
AGGGACGTTGTAGAGCGTCCTCTGGTGGACAGACTATGCAATGCCATCACTAACAGGGACGTTGTAGAGCGTCCTCTGCGGGACAGACAATGCAGAGCCATCACTAACAGGGACGTTGTAGAGCGTCCTCTGGTGGACAGACTATACAGTGCCATCACTAACAGG
The DNA here is from genome assembly GCF_013103735.1 of Etheostoma cragini. Lineage (NCBI taxonomy): Eukaryota > Metazoa > Chordata > Actinopteri > Perciformes > Percidae > Etheostoma > Etheostoma cragini. The sequence goes on from NC_048424.1 coordinate 22,976,470, forward strand.
GACGTTGTAGAGCGTCCTCTGGTGGACAGACTTTGCAATGCCAACACTCATAACATGGTTGACCGTCATCATTTGGCCTTATTAATGATTCTGATGAATGAATATTTAAAAAAAACAAAACAATAGTTTGTTCGGGCTCCAATGGTTAATCATAATTATTTTGGAGACAATACGTTTTACAGTAACTTTAGGAATGTTACAGCTCTAAAATTACCAGGTTCCAAGGGTTTTATCTGAGCTGGGGAAAAAAACCTTCTCTTACTTTGCTCCATCGACTTGGAATAACTTGCAAAACTTGCTCCGTCTAAATGATCATGTCCCATTAAATGATTTTAAGGACATGTTAAAATGCCAAGGAACTTTATAAATGTACCCGGTACATGTGACCTGTTCCTTTCCTCTATGTGTGATTTTGTCTGTGCTCTATTTCTGTTTATATTGTAACTGGTGTGCCGTCTTTGCCAGGTCTCCGTCAGAAAAGAGATTTCAATCTCAAGGCACTTCCTGATTAAATAAAGATGAAATAAATTGAATAAATAAAATAACATTAATAATTATTTCATAAAGCACGTGGAGAGTCCGGTACAGCCCGACTCTCGAGATCAAACAGAAAATAGAGCTCATATTGCCGTCTGCTCATGAGCCAGTCAGAGTAGTTCCCTGCACCCCGTGCAGCTTAGTTTCTACATGGAGACAGTCACAGAGGACAGAGGGACGGGAGGAAAACTCAACAGACAGCAGTCGGTTATACGTCGGTCTCAAGGTTTACCAGTTTACCTTAAACGCTGGTACACTTTGTCCCGTCTGTTGTTTTTCAGACAACAGCAGTGACCAGTGCTAGTAGCGTCTGTTAGCTGTTAGCTCCTCTAGGACGCACCGGTGCTAATGTCCTCGCATCCGCTGCAATGCTGTTTATATGGATGTGGTTTAATTTTGCGTTACGTGACCCATTTTGTCTATAAAGCCGTGCCTGTGTTGGATCTCTCCTCTCTCTCCTCTAACTCCGCGCCCGGCCACACAGCGGCCGCCGGTCCACACTTCTGACATTTGTCTACAGCTGTAGTTTTTTATTAACACAGCTGTATATTGTTAAATATGAGGGAGAAACCTGTATTTGTACCAGAGTTTCCGTGGTAACTGTGCTATCGCGGCCGCCACGGCGAAGGACACAGAACAAGAAGTTATTAAATGCAACTAAATTCTGTTGGTAGAGTAGTACTTGAGACGGAGCTGCTGGACCTGGACCTGGGACAGAGATGTGATCCATTGCGATAATATCATTGCTCATAAAACGACGCCGTGTGTCCGCCATTCGACCCCTGCTGGACCCGTTCATAATGATCAGCCGTCTCTCTGTGAGTAGCATCCATCATCCTCCCTCTCAAAGTTATGAGTAGACTATGTGACAATAAAATTTGTTTTGGTTAAAATCAACAAATAATCGCAATCAAAATTTTGATTAAAATAATCGTGATTATCATTTTGGCCATAATTGTGCAGCCCTAGGTCTCAGAGTCACATCTGGAATGGTGTATGCTTGTTTGAGAAGAAATGACACACTATTTGTATGAATACAGAAATCCTGTTGTCTGATGTTACTGCTCTCGCTCTCTAACAAATACATTTTGTTTGTTCGCAAATAGTCAATTTGAGCACGCTAGTACCAAACTAGACGGGAATATACAGTATACAGCGTTTGGTTATTCAGAGCACCACATCGGAGCGCAGAGTTTACTCTTTGATCAGATATTGGTAGTGGTGTAGCTACTGGAGTCCACAGTACAATGTTTAGATTCTACTTTGTTTAGTCTGCCAATAAATGGCAGGTAGCTAACATTAGCAGCCAGCTGTCTGAACACAACAGGCTGATGTCTGTCAGATGAATTAGTGTGCAAGCCTTTCTGATCTGTCCGTGCTGAAACTGATTGTTAAAGTGGATCTCTGGGCTCTAATTAGTTGACGCGTCTGGTACTGACAGTCCATAGCTGCATGGGCTTACCTGTCATTTTGAATATGCACAACAATAACTTGCAGGGGGTGCAGGTCTTCTATTAGTCTTGGTCTGCCTTTCACATGATGACCTAAACAATATGATTGTTATAATAGGACTTGTGGAGGACGTTACTATAAATGCTGCTTTATCATCCTATTAATTAAAGTGCTGTGAAAATTCCAAATTCAATTAAATTTGGAAACTCAGTTGGCAGCAAATTATTCCACACAGTTTACTACAGCATGCAGCTAAAGACCAACAGATACACAGTATCAGTGGTTTTGGTTGAGTCGGGTCATAGTCATCTCTTTTAATGACTCGGTACACCCGAGAGCAGCTTTACTGGGAAATCTGCATTTTCTCTGTAAGATATTTATACAGCAAATTTGAAATGCGTCACTACAGTGCAGTTTGATTTCCTGCTCATCTCTCTTGCCTTCTTTCTTTCACCCTTACTTCTCTCTCTCTCGCCTCGCTCCTGTTTCTCCACATTCTACAATCCTACGTAGTAGATAGGTAATCTGCTCAGCAGCCTAGTTAAGCCGGTTGAACTTTGCTCCTGACAACGTTGGTGTCACCTGAGACCTACGTCTACTTCCTGCTTTCTTTAATTTGTGTTGTCGCTGAGCGATCGGGGGGGAGTGAGACATGTCTGTGGGGGAGATGGTAAGGAGTGCCTCATCAATGGATTCATTGACATGAATTTATCTTGTTATTGAAGTGTTTTTGAAATGAAGTTAATCAATGGAAGATTTTTAATAGAGATAGAGATGTCTGTGTCTGGGATGTGGGTTTTTATTTCTTTTGGGGGAGGGGGGGGATTTGCATCACCTGTCATACATCTTTTCAGGGTCTGTGTGTACTTACCTGGCTGTACAACCATCTATTTGCCATAGCTTCTGCTGGTCCAGGTTCTTCATGGTGTGTAATATCTGATCTGACTGTGTGAATATAAGAATCACTTCTGCTACTGTGTGTAGTAATCTAGCTCACAAGGGCCTCAACTGGAGGGGTGGTAGACTCAATCAGAAAATGGGCTACCATGAGCAGGCGTCACGTGTGTTTTTTTTCCCCTTGGCAAACCGACCGGACGTCACGTGGGGAAGTGGCAGTATCGAAGATTCCATATTTGAATTTGAAATTCCAGATTGTGACTTCATGACGATTGATTTTGATACTCTTATTCATCATCTACATCGCGATATGCACATGCATATCGCGATACTTTGCTACAACTTCCTTGTTGTTGATAAAAGAAGTCAAATTTATATGGTTACTAGCTGTAACATTTTGTTTATTATTCATTTGCATGAATATAAGAATCACGTTGATGGACATTCTGAACCTTTGTAATGTTAAAGTATTTATAGTTGACCACAAAAAAGTTATATTGATGGATTATTGTCTTAGTTCTAAGTTTTGAAACTACAGTTCCCACTAGGGCTGCACTATATTTTGTTTCATCTACATCGCAAGACTTTGATATAACTTCTTTACTGCTTGATAGAAAAGTAAACTTTCACTGTTCTCTTTTTACATGATTGGTAGCGGCCGACCCTTCCCCTTTAAGACAGGTAGCAATGTGGGCAGCGTGTGTATGTGACGTTAGTCTGACAGGTTTGTTATGGGAAGCACATAGTATACACATCTCCACAGCAAAAGTACTTTACTCATTTGTTTTCCCCCCATGTAGACATTCAATCTCGCAAACCGTTTTGGAAACCATTTTTTCCAAAAACTGCCACTCTAGCCATCTCACGAGCCCACTCTTGGATTGAAGGCACCTTCATGGTTAATTAATAATGCCCTCTCCTCCTCTTTATTTATCATGTTCCTTGAAGTCCATTTTTATTAGATAAAGTCATTATAGAGTTCGTTGCCAATCCACTCATGTGCTGTGTCTAAGTGTGCATTTCTGTACTTACACCAATCTGAATTGAGACACAGCTATGGTAATATTGGAACTGTAAAACTGACAAGATAACACTTGAGCTGAGCTAAAAATCAAACATGGCTGCCCTGTGACTCTACAGTTGTGAAAGCTGTTCCTCCTGTGGTATTTGTGTCTTACTAAATCAGTTGGACACGCAGTGCTGTCCAACTTCTATCTGTGGACATGTTACACTGTTTGCCTTCATTAAAAACAGCGTACTGCGCTTTCATTGACTACTGTTGATGCAACGGCTAACCTGGCTGGAGCTAATCCAACTTGTAAATGGAACGCATTCAACTCGGGTGTGATAGATTGATCTATACTAGGGCTGAACGATATTATGTTTTAGCATCGACATCGAGATGTGCACATGCGATAGATGCGGGATGTTGACATAATCCTTTTTGCTGCTTGAAAGAAAAGTAAACTTCCACCGTTCTCCTTTTACGTGATTATTACCGTCCAAACCTTCCCCTTTTAAGACCGGTAGCCATGTGGGCAGCGTTTGTATGTGACGTGGTCCGACGGAAATGAGGCTCTCCGTGTGTAGTAAAGTCCCGTAGGCAGCAGCTGCCGCTGACACAGTGATGTCATAGTTTTGATGGGTAGTCGGTGAAGCTACAGTAGTCAGTGTTTTAGGTTTGCTGCAAATACGAACTCAATCACCTGATTAATGCAACATAATCACAACTTCTCCCGGCCATTTCCCCCCGCAGAAAGCTGCTACCAGCCAAGGTAAAGCTAATATAGTTAGCCTAAAGAAACAAGCACAAAGCTGCTACCAGCCAGGCTAAAGCTAACATAGTTAGCCTAAATAAACCAGCATAAAGCTGCTACCAGCCAGGCTAAAGCTAACATAGTTAGCCTAAAGAAACCAGCAGAAAGCTGCTACCAGCCAGGCTAAAGCTAACATAGTTAGCCTAAAGAAACCAGCGGAAAGCTGCTACCAGCCAGGCTAATTAAAGTTAAATTAAAGTTCAACAAAGAATGGTTCACATTAGAAAATCAATTTTTTCTTCTATGTAAATGCAGTCCCCTACAATATCACCGCAGTAGTCAAGACGTATTTATTATTTCCAAACAGAGCTATTTGTGTCATCTTTTAAAAATTACTTTTTCTTTTTACATATCGCAGTGTATATTGCAGGGGGAAAAAATATCGCAATGTACAATTTTTCAATATCATGCAGAACTAATCTATATCTACACACACACACACACTCTCAAACACACACTCACACACACACACAGCTGGATTTCCTGTCCAGTGTAATTGCAAAGTCAGCGTGTGTGAACTAGGAAGTAAGTAAGTAAACTTTATTTCTGTAGCACTTTTCACAGACCAGGATCACAAAGTGCTGCACAAGTTTATAAAATGAAAATAAAAATAAGATAAATTAAAACAACAAACAGATACAGTAAAACACAGTATTGAACTAAAAACAAGTTTAAAAAAGTGGGTCTTTAGTTGTTTCCTAAAAGTGTCTATACAAACAAGAGAACGAATGGTAAAAGTAAATGGTGAGCTAGGTCATTGTCCAGCCACACACACACACACACACCCACCCACCCACCCACCCACCCACACACACACACACACACACACACACACACACTCTCACACACACACACACACACACACCAATCCAATCACTCTTTGTTGGTGCCCTTGAAAGCAACAATGTTGTCACCTTTTGACTTCAGTGTACACTAAGCAGCGGACAGGAGTGACATGTCTGAGGATTGTAGGATATGCTTAGGGTCATTTGTCAGTCACGCCAGCTTGGCTTAGTCCTTTTAAAAGTGTGAACACACCTTAATGTTGCTCGTGGGTTTCCTCTGACAGAATTGATTTGAGGGGCCAGACTGCCAAGTTGACCAGGAACAAGATACAAAGATTTGAGAGAACTAAAAAGAATAGTTTCTCATTTGGCTTTATTTTTCATTTCAACACAAGGCAGTTGTTGGGTCCCTTGGTTTCCCTTGGTTAGAAGGCACATTTGGAAAAAATGCAGGGTCATTGCAATTCAAACTTGGCTCTTAACAGTGTCTGTAACCCCCCCACCATACTTTGCAAAAGCAAGGCAAGTTTATTTGTGCAGTATAGCATCTTTAAAACATTCAAAATGCCCTAAGTAGTGCAAAAAATGCATTGGATTAACATTTAAACACAATTAAGTAGAAGTTAACAGGGCAAGACTCTAGAATGAAATAATAAAGTAAATGTAAATGTTTATAGCCCTGCCACTGTTCCGTGAAGGTGTGACATGTGGACTTTGTGCCGTTGTCAGGGAGGCCACCAGGCTGAGAGAATGTGCCAGTTGCTTTACAGCCTGGCTGTGTGATGTGACGGGGATCATTAGCGATGGTTTCATTTAGCATAGGTGGGCTGCAGCTAGTACAATGCTGCACTGACACACGTTGCTATAGTTAGGCTTTATTTTTGTCTCTTTAGCTACCAGAATGCAGATTATCACAGGCATATTTCTGCAAAACTCATGCACATTGTTTCACATGTCACCTTCCCATCCAATCAATGTCTTGATAATCTCTGTTTCATAACATTGTTGCTATCTCAGCTACCTTTTTGTATTTTTGTTCACATAGCTCCTAGGGCTGCACGATATTGGAAAACATTTTTTATATTTTTTCCCAACTATATATATTATATAGCCATCAATCCAGGCTAAAGTCAATAATTACCATTTCATGATATTAATAATTTCACTAATAAACAAGCTTCAGACAAATGACAATTTTATTCCAAAACTAGAACATATTTCTGTAAACAGAAAAGCTTTTTTTAAGTAAAACAGCAGCTTTACACCAACCCCCGGATTGATTTATAAAAATATAACTCAAAGTAAATATATTTTTTATAAAACAACTTGTGAACATTTTGGTTCACAATCTTTTGTTTTTAAGTCAACCTTTCTCAGCCTAAGTAAAACAGTGTATGTATCCTGTATGCTTTGCTCATCAAGGTTTTTAGCTAAGGGCAAAGTCTATCAACTTTGCAGGCTCGAGACACTCGTACTGAAACGCCTCTCTGACAGCGAGCTTCTCGCAGGAATACACCGGTGTTAGTGGGCAAGTGTGGCGAGTCGAGGAAGGCTTAGCTTGTGTACTTACTTTCCACCATGCCACCGTGGATCCTCCGGTTTGTCTGTCAGAGGTGTTAGCATGTACAGTGGTGCTCATGCTGAAGTGGACTAAAAGGAGCAATACAAAAAACTCTTTTGGAAATTGATCTTAATGACTTGATTAAAAAAATAGGAGGAAAAAAACAACCTTAAATGACATTTTTCTTTGTGAATGAATAATGTATTGTAAATAGATAAATGTTCTTCCTTAAAACACAGGGGGCATACTTATACACCCCCCCTCTGTTAAATTCCCATAGAGACACGTGGATTTTAATTTTAAAGGCCAGTCATTTCATGGATCAGGATACTATGCATCCTGATAAAGTTCCCTTGGCCTTTGGAATTAAAAGAAGTCATGTAAAATTATGTAAAATATTGTCTGTTATCTAATCACTTAAAATGTTGTGTACTATAAATAATGAAAGATTTCTCCTAAGTTTCTGTATTGTAACGTATACTGTAAAAGGAGTATGAGTGGTAGATGTATCTGAATGTTTGAAAGGGAATTAGGTATGGGAACCACAAATGCAGACATTTTGACATGTTACAATAGTAATTCATTTAATCATAACACTTTGCTACATTAAAGATGGCGTAGAAAAGAATGCTTCCCATTAATTTCTGTGTCTGGTATTTGTTTTAGGAAGTGAAGAAGGAATCCAAAGAGGTCAAGGAAACAAAGAATGAGCCCAAAGAGGAGGCCTCTCATCCACAGAAGAGAGAGAAGAGTGCAGGGAACGTGGCCAACCTGGTTCAGAGGATGAGCTTTATCGGCATCCCGACTGGGGGCTTCCTGCCTCAGCCACCAGCAGCTGCAAAGAGTAAGATGCTCTAGTTTGTTTGGCTAAATGATACCTGTAAGTATTTGTTTGTTTGGTGTACAGGATGAGGTGAAGTGGTGTAATGTGGTTTACTGCATTGGTGTCATGTTTGCTGTGTGTCCGTTAATGCACACATATCAAAAAAGAAGAAAGGTCCATTATATATGTGGATTAATACTTCTTTGGTCTGTTGGCTGTTTGGGTTTTTCTCCTGGAACATGTCAAACACATCTGCGATGCTGCCTCTTTCTAGTGGCTTAGGCTGACAGAGGAGGTGGCAGTTCATTTTCACATTCCCCACATGACACACACATATATGGATCTAACATATTTCCAAAAATGCAAGTAAAAACACATTTTTGTGTAACAGGGCACCTTTATATACACTCTACTTGTATCCTTACCATATGGCAGTGACTGATTTATCACTTTATCAGGTGATCAGAGAATGGAAATGAACAAACGTGCCTCTGAGTGAAGTCAGTTGTGGTAAATGGGGACCACTTGGGTACTTACTGTCCCCAGTCTGGACTTAAAACGCTGGTCTTCCTTGTAGAAAACCTCTTAGATCAGCTCCGACGGATGCGATATCTTGTGCTGTCCTTTCTAAAACGTTTTTTTTTTTAAACCTTTAAATCAATACTGTTTCTGCTTTGGTTGTTGCATTCTTGTGTGCAGCTCAGTTTAATCAATCCGTCTGTCTGTCGACGTTAACTATTTTATTTATGGAGCACTTTAAAACAACCAAAGTTAACTAAAGATTCTCTCTCACTCACTCACTCACTCACTCACTCACACACACACAGCTGAGCTCTTCTCAATTGATTAAAACAGAGACTGTCATGAGCTCATGACAGCAGAACAGGTTGGTTGACTGACTGGTATTTTGTGACCTGCTTCTCACAGAGCCTAAGAAGAGACAGTGCAAGGCTCTTTTTGACTATCAGCCACAGAACGAAGATGAGCTGGAGCTGAAAGCTGGAGACATCATAGACATCACTGAAGAGGTACTTTCAATGCTTGATTGTGTTCAAGATATTAGCTTTTGGTGTGTGGGATTTGAGACATGTTGGTATAATATTACAACTACTTACTGTGTCAATCCACCAAAGATACAACAGCTGTCAACTAGTTATTAGTGATGCTGGCAAGTTGGAACAAGCTAGAGCCGTAAGAAGTGCTAATAATAAGTCAAAGGTGTGTGTGTGTGTGTGTGTGTGTGTGTGTGTGTGTGTGTGTGTGTGTGTGTGTGTGTGTGTGTGTGTGTGTGTGTGTGTGTGTGTGTGTGTGTGTGTGTGTGTGTGTGTGTGTGTGTGTGTGTGTGTGTGTGTGCGACAAATTGCCTAACTCTAAATGCATCATGTGTGTATGAGTTTTGCGATGTAAAACAAATAGACAATATTTCACAGTTTTTATTCAGAATTTTATATTTGCGGAATTTTTTTAAACTTAAAAATAAGGACACATATGGTAATTATTTATCTATAGCAACTTACTGTAGATGTGTAGCATTAGCAGCAACAGGGTCATTTTTGTGGAACTGTACTGAGGTACACATGACACTCAGAGCAACCAGATTTCTTTGTATTGAACAATTAAAAAAGAAAATCCCATTACCATGTGTGGTGGTTTCTGCTTATAATGTCTTCCCTGCAGGTTGAAGAGGGCTGGTGGAACGGCAACTTGAACGGCAAGTCAGGACTATTTCCCTCCAACTTTGTCAAAGAGCTGGAGGCCACGGTGGAGGACGGTGACTCCAATGACACGGCGGTAGATGAGACGGGTAAGATGGAAGCAAGCAGGGACCCATTACTGGGAAGGGTGCACCTTGGTTGGATAAACAGGGAAGGTGGACTGGAAAATAGAAATGTATGTTTGGTTAGGCAAGATACCAAAGCAAAGTTCAAGGCAGGCGCATAGTGATGGTTTCTCCTGTTCTTTACAGATTTAACTGTGGCCGTCAGTCTGTGCAGAGCTTTAAAATGCACTTCATGTTCAGGAACTAGGCCGATAAATTCCCCCTGCTTTTCCTACGTCAGCTCTGTTCGCATATAACATCTGCTTACATTGTTTATCAGAGACCATGTTTTCCCTGGTTTAGATATTGGAGAATTTAATGCAGAGTTTTTCATGTTGTTCTCTTTGCATTCTGGCCGGTAATTCACTGTCAGGAAAATGAAGTGTAGTAGTGTTATGTGCTATTGCAGCTGGAACAAGCCTCAACAAGAAGTTTGGCTGGGGGTTCAGTCTGCAGCAGGATGTTCCTAAGCCTTTCGTCTGCTTGTTATATATTGTTATTGTTATGTATGTGATACACATTCCCTGTCTTGCATCTGGTTTTCATCAGGGCTGTAGTATACTGTAGACATTCATAAGAACTTTTTTAATGAATCAGCATTTTTCTTCATAGACATAGCATTGTTATGATGGGCATTTTTACACACACACACCCACACACACACAATCACACAATCTTAGCACCTTCTGGTCGCTGAAAGGGGAATAAAATGTGTATTTTCCAAGACAAATCACTATTTTGTAAAATGTTTTTATGTTTATTTTGTATTTTTCATACTTGTTTTGACTTTTTATTTCTTGAAATGTTTTTTCATATTATTATATATTATTATTTTATATATATATATGTATATATATATATATATATATGTATATATATATTTTTTGACTGCACCCCTGACAAAGTCAAACGGCCTCCACCCCCCATAGTGCCACGGCACCCTGATTGAGAAAGGCTGATATATACAGTATTGCAGGAGGAAAAGCTGCAAGATGTGATTCTTTCACCCTATAAATCACACTCTGTCTCCCCCTGTTGTATCCCCTCCGCAGATGAAAGTGGAATGGAAAGCACCCCCACCCCCACATCCCCTCAACCTGCCTCAGGGAACGGAATCATAGCTCAGCCCAAGAAGATCCGAGGCGTTGGCTTTGGAGATATTTTCAGAGAAGGGTCGGTCAAACTAAAGGCCCGGCTGCCAAGCTCCGAAACTGAGGAAAAGAAGGCTAGAGTAAGTGTGATGCAACTTCACAATACAAATATTTAACAGAAGAAATGCTGCTGAAGGTGTGTGTCACAGAGCATTAGAACACTGGCGAAAGAAACAAAAATGTTAATCCCTGTGGTTTACCTTTTCATTTACATGCCACTGCGAAGCCAGGGTTGCTGCTAGAACAAGCCACCCATTTAGACATATTGACCATTAAATATCACATAGACATTTGGCAGCCGAATTGTATTGGAGCTCCATCCATCCATCCATCCATCTTCATCCGCTTATCCGGTATCGGGTCGCGGGGGCAGCAGCTCCAGTAGGGGACCCCAAACTTCCCTTTCCCGAGCCACATCAACCAGCTCCGACTGGGGGATCCCCAGGTGTTCCCAGGCCAGGCTGGAGATATAATCTCTCCACCTAGTCCTGGGTCTTCCCCAAGGCCTCCTCCCAGCTGGACGTGCCTGGACCACCTCCCTAGGGAGGCGCCCAGGAGGCATCCTTACCGGATGCCCGAACCACCTCAACTGGCTCCTTTCGACGCAAAGGAGCAGCGGCTCTACTCCGACCTCCTCTCGGATGACTGAGCTTCTCACCCTATCTCTAAGGGAGACGCCAGCCACCCTCCTGAGGAAAACCATTTTGGCCGCTTGTACCCTGGATCTCGTTCTTTCGGTCATGACCCAGCCTTCATGACCATAGGTGAGGGTAGGAACGAAAATTGCCCGGTAGATTGAGAGCTTTGCCTTCTGGCTCAGCTCTCTTTTCGTCACAACGGTGCGATAAACGGAATGTAATACTGCACCGGCTGCTCCTATTCTCCGACCAATCTCACGGTCCATGGTCCCCTCACTCGCGAACAAGACCCCAAGGTACTTAAACTCCTTCACTTGAGGTAAGGACTCACTCCCTACCGGGAGAAAGCACTCCATCGGTTTCCTGCTGAGAACCATGGCCTCAGATTTAGAGGTGCTGATCCTCATCCCAGCCGCTTCACACTCGGCTGTGAACCGATCCAGTGAGTGCTGAAGGTCACAGACCAATGACGCCATCAGGACCACATCATCTGCAAAAAGCAGCGATGTGATCCTGAGCCCACCAAACTGCAACCCCTTCCCGCCCCGACTACGCCTCGATATCCTGTCCATATATATTACAAACAGGATTGGTGACAAAGCGCAGCCCTGGCGGAGGCCAACCCTCACCTGGAACCAGTCCGACTTACCCCCACGCCTCACACCATGGGCAACTCAGGAGTAGGACAACCCCTATCCAGGAGTACGGTTCCAGAACCGAGACTGTGCGTAGAGGTAAGCCCCACCAGATCTAACTGGTAGCGCTCCACCTCCCGCACAAGTTCCGGCTCCTTTTCCCAACAGAGAGGTGACATTCCATGTCCCCAGAGCCAGCCTCTGCCGCCTGGGTCTGGTCTGTCAAAGCCCCTGACCTTCGCTGCCACCCATATGACAGCGCACCCGACCCCTTTGGATCCTCCCACAGGTGGTGGGCCCATGGGCTGGAGGGAGAAGTGCCACGTTGCTTCTTCGGGCTATGCCCGACCGGGCTCCGTGGTAAACCCGGCCACCAGGGCGCTCGCTCACAGGCCCCGGGCTTCCACTTTGCGGGGTCCCTCTATCCCTTCCTTGATCGTCCATTAGAGTTTTTGAACCATTCTTTGTCTGGCCCCTCCCCTGAGACCTCTTTGCCATGGGAGACCCTACCAGGAGCACAACGCTCCAGACAACACAGCCCTCAGGTTCACAAGGACACACAAACCTCTCCACCACGATAAGGTGATGGTTCCCGGAGAGGTGTATTGGAGGTGAAATTACCAAAACACTTAAACTTTTTCAGAAAGTGTACAAATTAGGATTCAATATAACAGTTATTTTCTTATCAAGACAGATATTTTTCTGTGTAAAGATACAGAGAGACATTAAAAGTTCTTACAGAACATACCTACTTTAGCTCATGAAAAATGTGCACCTTTAAATTGCACATGTACTTTATTTCCAGAGAGTGCATAAAAAGGGGCAATCGTTAGTTTTGTGTGTAGATTTGGTCCATTTGAATTTTGATTAGTAATATAATGATCTAGTCAATTTTTCCGGTTAAGACGTGGGATATGCCGATATTCTTTGGATTCTAGAAGTGTTCTTTGGATATGTATACAGCGTATTTAGACAGGGTTTCCCTGGGGTCTTAAAAAGTATAACATTTCTAAATCAAATGTTTAGCCGGCCTTTTCAAGAAGCTGGTTGAAGAAGAGAGGCTGTGTTTGCGTGGTTAAACTGTGGAACATTTAGAAAAAATCACTTTCATTAGACATGTAAACAGCTCAGTTGGAATATTGTCTTTTTCAGAATTAAGGCAAAAAATAATATTATGTGCATGTAAACATAATCACTAAAAAGATTGCATTCATCCCCATGTTTAAGTGAAATCAATCAATCCCCCCTACTCATGCAGGATAAATAGCCTGCCATCTGATCCTCTTTAGCAGCAGCTCATGCAAATCAGACGAACAGTGTGTGGGCTCATTTCCATCTGTAATCTTAGTAAATAAAATACATGCAAAATGTGGTGCTCCTGACAGTAATTTGCGGAAATCTAACTTAAACTTCCCCTCAGGCTGGGTAACGTCTTCGGTCTCAGCTCTTCTTCATCCAAATGACATGCGGGTTATCTAAATTATTTATTTCTGTGTTGTTTTGGAGCATCTGGCACGGATTTACCTTTTTTAAAGGTGTCTTTTAAATTTTTTATTTTTGATTTTTTTCAGACAGATCAACCACATGAAATAAAAATAAATAACATTGTTTACTCCCTACACCAAAGGTACATACCCATCTGTTTGGTGTAAATACACTTCCTTTGCTCTCCTCAGCACATTATATTTTATGCAAATAAAAAGACAAACAGGAAATACAACTTAATCTGCCATCTAGTTTGAGATCGATTGAAATTTGTAGAGTTAAATAATTATTCTAAAGTGTACAACAAAAAAACCTGACTTCCTAATTTTAGATGTCTTTTTTGTAATTGATTTACTATTGCGGGGGGAGCTCAAGGGAGGTTACTGACATGTTGATAAGAACACTTGATAAGGCTGCCTGCCTAGTTAAGCATGTAACTCCGCTCTGAAACTCTTCCCTCTTTTCCTTCTCTCTCCCCTTCAGCCCTCCCACTCTCTTTCACCACTGACACGGCTTCCTTTGCTCTCCCCCACTCCTCACATCACCCACATGTCGCATGCTCTCTCACTCTCTTCGGCCTTGACCCACCCACCTCAGCCAATCACTGCCTTCCCCTTTTTGGCCATTACTGGTGATTTCTAAACTGATCAGTTCTGTTAGAAACCAGACTGGTACCATTTAGTACTATGCATTCATTTCTGTTCCGTAACTTTGTTTATATTTATGACCGTCCGTTACATTCAAGCTGTTGCCTAATGAGTTGATACAAAGCTAGTCTCACATTGCCAGACCTTCCTCCACAGCGCTGTGGAGGAGGGAGGATGGGAGAAAAAAGTGCTCTGGTCATGGGCGGTGCTAAGCGCAGGACGGAGCCATGGTGCCGCTGTTAAATAGCTTTGGGAAGCAACTTGTTCTAGTGGAACATGTGGACGTTCAGAAGTAGTTTTAGTCGTCAACAGAAAACTCCAATTGGACAGATAGTGTAGCTAGCTGTCTGGATTTACCCTGCAGAGATCTGAGGACCAGGTAACCATAGTCCTCAGATTGGACAGATAGTCTAGCTAGCTGTCTGGATTTACCCTGCAGAGATCTGAGGACCAGGTAACCATAGTCCTCAGATTGGACAGATAGTCTAGCTAGCTTTCTGGATTTACCCTGCAGAGATCTGAGGACCAGGTAGCCATAGTCCTCAGAAATCAGCCGGAGTTTAAAATTCAATCAATCAATTAATCAATTCATCAGTTCAATTTTCAATTTTGTTCAATGATGTTGGAAATGATTTCCTTTCGTTTGTTTTAAATTCAACAAGCAGTTTGTTGTATTTCAACAGTATATTGAAAGAAGCAGAAATGACTACACTTTAATAACTCTTCATTAATTGCAAGTAATATCGTTGTCGACGTTATTGCATGTCTTCCTTATATTATGCATCCCTAACAATCGTACACCTTTTTAATTTATCTTTATTTCTATTTAATGAAATTAAATTAAATTAATTTACAAGCTGTAACATCCGACATCCCTTTCTTTCCATATCTTCTACAATCCTTAACTGCCAACCCCAACATGAACGGCACCATTCATACACATTTCTAGTTAATAGCACGGAGTCCCGATGACATTACCCCACCCGTTTGGTTCACACACAGACTCATAGACAGGACTCCTTCACATGAAGCCACATATCCACTCGTGCGATAAATCATTTCCATCTGTATTGTTTGCTTCATTTTAGCCAATCCCATCATTACCATCTGCTGCAAAGGCCGCCCATGCCAACGTGACTGACTCGCAGAGAGCAGATGGAGACAGCAAATCCAAAGGTATATATACAGTCTGAATACTGAAAAGGATACTTTAACACGTGGAAAGTGTATTTACTGTCATCAGTTCCTTGTTGTCTGTTTTTCCTGTTTATTTCTAAACTTGGTGTGCTAGCCCTGTTAGCATTAATTGCGTCTGTCATTGAATGAGACCTATTGCCCCGAGGGGAATTTGTTTTGCACTCAAGGGAGCCACATTTAAACATTAAGCCCATTCAACAGTAAAACAATAAATAAAAGAAGAAGACAATAAAACCACACCAAAATCCGACAGCAGTGAAGATTTAGAGAATACAGAAAAAAGAAAATTAGTTACAGCTCCACTGTGTAGTTTGGATATAATGAAGCTGTTATTGAAAAACAATTTATCCCAAGTAAGTGGATTTGAAACCTCAATTTTTGTATGTGTATTGGGGAAATATGATGGGATATTCAAAGAAATGTGAGCCCTTGGTGCCTGCGTAGCTCACCTGGTTAGCAGGAGCCAATACATAGAGGCTGACATGCAGGGTGCGATTTGTCAGGGTAGGGGTGCGTGGGATTTCCCCTTTCTGATCTACAAATCCCTGCCCTTGACATTATTTCAATTGAATATTAACGTTCATAAATAGTGTTTTGGGCATGATCAAAAATGTTTTGAATATATATAAATGTATTTTTTTGTACAAATTGCACCCTGCTTACATGAATAATAAATATTTTACTTCTAGAATGCTCTGCTGGGCTTCCTTGTGTGCTTTTGCCAATACATCTTGTTCAGACTCCATCATTACTGTTTCCTCAGAAAAGGAGTATTGTAAGGTCACATTTGCTTTTGAGGCTACAAATGAGGATGAGCTGACAATAAAAGAGGGTGATATCATCCACATCCTATGCAAGGTACGTTTTCTGTTCATATTGCATTAAAGTTGTGGAATTGAATGGCAAAACATGTGGGCTTATAGACACAATCACTGTGACATCACGCTAACACAACAATCATCTCCGGGTTGACAATTGTCAGTGGATTTGAATTGTGAAGATATGTAAAATCTGCTACTTTTTTTTAAAATGTCTGTTGTAACTTTCAGGTGTAACCGTAACATTTAAAGATATTTAGTTAAACACTGTGATCCAATGTAATGTAAGGCAACCAATATAAAACCCACCTCTTATTGACATTTTAATGTAATGTTAAAGTTTAGTGTGACATACAGTATGTTGTCTAGGTTAATGTCAAGTTGTCATAACACACAGATGGTTGTGAGATCTTGGACAATGCTAACTTTGCATTAAAAGTGTGTAATAATTTTGCCGAATGACACTAAATGACAACAGTCATGAATAGTGAATGAATAGTTTTTATTTTATGCAAAACATTTTAGGCTCATCTATTTTCGTCAACAATAATGCATGTTAATTTAGTCTTAGTCAGCGTTTTTGGACATTGGTACAGTCTTGTCATCGACTCGTCTTCTTCATGGTAAAAAGGTTGTTGATGAACATATTTAGTCTTGTCTCGTCTTTAACACTATTGTGTAGAATGACTCATTGATAGTAACACCTTTTTGTCCCACATCATCCCTATTTAGTTGTCTCAGTTGACTGTTTTACTCCAGAGAATTGGATAATAGTGTCACTGTCATTCAGGAATAAAAGATCCCATGGTAGCCAGGCCGATCATAAAGATACCCAGACTCTGTTGGCTCAGCTCAGCGGCCTCTGACAAGCTGATGACCTATGATGACTCTGGGGTGGTCAGTTTCACTTTTTCCTCAGTCGCTTTGGGCACATTTACTGAAACTAAATTACAACTGTCAAAACTCTTAAGTACACTCCTCACACCACGTGGTACATTGAGCACATCACTCTATGTGACCAAATTTAGAAGGACGTATTTATTTATTTATTTATGTTTTCTTGGTTAATGTCAAGTTTCATTACAGAGACATTGACAGGTCATACTGTCTTGCTTAATGTCAAGTTGTCATAACACAGAGATGGTTGTGAGATCTTGGACAATGTTAACTTTGCATTAAAATGTGTGTAATAATTTATCGACAACCCCAGAGTCATCATAGGTCATCAGCTTGTCAGAGGCCGCTGAGCTGAGCCAACAGAGTCTGGGTAGCTTTAAGTTCTGCCCGGCTACCATGGGATCATTTATTCCTAAATGACAGTGACCCTTTAGGAGGGACACTATTATGCAATTCTCTGGAGTAAAACAGTCAACTGATACATCTGAATGGGGATGATGTGGGACTAAAAGGTGTTACTGTTAATGAGTCATTGTACACAATCAAAATATCGGTGTCATCAGAACAAAAGGTTCCTTTGCCACGGCTTAGACCCAAGACATCTTGGCAGCTGAATGGTATTGATGTCAGACATGGCATACACTATGCTTGGTCAATGTATGTTCACACGAGCCAACCACAAACACACAACGGAAGCTAGAGCAGAAAAAAGATGTACAACACTGAAATTATCAGGAACTGTTGAACAAGACTTACAAGGAAAAACAAGATGCTGCAAATGTGTCATTGGTATGTGTATGGGTCATCCACGTCTTCTCTGTCTGGCCATAACGTTTCATCAACATCACACGTGATGTCCTTCCTTGTAATGCACCGAGGGGAAATGATTTTTGGTATTACCCAGCCACCCAACATTCTGCAGTGATTTCTTCGCATGTCACCTGTTGGACATTGGTTGAATTGGAAATTGAATTGTTGTTGACAATATATTAAAATTAAAACTTTTACAATAAATCCACAAACCTAATAGGGTTTAACTATATATATATATATATATATATATATATATATATATATATATATATATATATATATATATATATATATATATATATATATATATATATATATATATATATATATATATATATATATATACATACACACACACACACACACACACACACACACACACACACACACACACACACCATATATATATATATATATATATATATATATATATATATAGGTTATTAGTGATTGTTGCTTGATCTATTTTGCATGTAGGGATTTACACAATAAACATGTGAATGGTCGCATTTAAGAATATTATGATTCATTAGCAAATGAATGCAAACTATTTTGATCTGCAAGGCAGTGCATTTTGTGCCAAAGCAATGTGAAATAACTATAGTCATGTGAACAACTGACCTAATTTTCATGTAAATAGTCTTATAGCTTAACCAAGTTTAAGAGTCATTCCACAACTGTGCCAATGGTAATGGAGGATGTCTCCTTCAGTTTCCCCACCAGGAATGCTCTATCGTAGAACCCTGCCTCCATCTAGTGGATACAGTTGAGAATTGCTTGTGAAAAGATCCAAAGTGGAATTGTTATTTTATTTTATCTACTTCTTTTTGCTTGAGCCCTTTCAACCCCCTTTTTAATTTTTTTTATTATAGACATTTTTACATATTCCTCTCTTCCTGCTTACTACAGTACAGTGGATTTAACATTTGACAGGGCTTTAAAGGTTAAATGAAAATAAAGAAATGCTTATTAGACAGGCATATTAGACAGAAAGTGACAAAGCAAAGATCACAAATCGATCACTAAAGTGTTGTCATTCACGCTTTGTTGATTGGATCTCCACCAGGACACAGGAGAGCCCGGCTGGTGGCGAGGAGAGATCGGGACCAGGGAGGGGGTCTTCCCAGACAACTTTGTAGTCATGGTGACTGAAGCAGAGAAAGAGGTAAGATCAGCGCATGAACAAAACTACTACCATTGGAAACTGTTTTCAGAACCTATCAATCATTTTGCACCATTGATCATGGCCGGGTATCGTTCAAAAAGGTTCAATATCGATACAATACTGTGACTTTGATACCAGTTCCTAAACAATCCTTCCATCCTACGATACCAATTTAAAAAAACAAGAAGAAGTAACTACTTTACACATTAGGCACAACTCTCCTTTTTTTCCTGCATGTCTCTATGACGTGTAATGACAGACCGCCAGTCAGTAGTATTATTATCTCTCGGTAGAAGCAGGCTGCATGCTTATTGGCTCACTGACACTGATGAGATTTACTCCTAATGTTTTGAAATTGGGTATTGAATGACAAGGCGTTATTCACTACTTAATACAAGCAATCTGACGACGTCACTTTGGGCTCTGTGAAATTTGGAGGGGCATCTTAGACTACTTTCTGACATTTTACAGATCAAATGATTAGATCATAAAGATACTAATAGTTAGTTGCAGCACAAAAAGAAACAGTAATTATCTTTTTTGTTTTGCACAAAATCTAACACTGTCTAACTAGCAAAAATAAATGTAATAGCTGGCAACGTTTCAGTACGAGAACATCATCAGGCAAATCTGTTCTAGAATGTGACATACGAACGCTGTTTCACATCTGCTAAAGAGGGAAAGTGGGCATACATAACTAGCTTGGAGCCGGTTGTGGTCCAATATGCAACCTTAACAAGTGTAGAGGGGAAATTAGCATCTTATAGGACACATACACTAAGAGTTCGACTTTTCAGTGAAGTAGGAAACTCTTTGTGTGTAGTAGTTCAGCTGGTAAAATGGCAAATAGTTGTTATTCATACATCATATTTCAATGCGGGAGAAGAAATGGATGTGATGTTAAGACAGGGTTAGTAGTTTGTTCTCTCTGTGGAAATGTACTGTGGCTGTAGTGCGTGTTAGTGCCTGCAGTGCTTTGGCCCTGCACTGGTATGAACAGCCTTCACACATAGGGGACATTACTGTAACCATTCTTACATAGTAGTCTTCAAAATGTTGGTTTTTGATGTATTGTTTCCCTATTAAGAGAGTAAACTAGTCACATCAATGTATAAAATGTCCATTTTTTTAAACTATAAATAATAATAAAGAAACCATCATTAAAATGCTGACTTTGAAGTGAGAAATATGTATGTTATGCTCTTCCACATGGGCAATAAGGCCTGTTGATAATCAGCCAGATGCCTCTTACAGTAGGTGAGTACGGATGCTGCCCTGTGACATCTTTGCAAAGACGTGAACTGCTCACACACCGATAATCCTGAAGCTGTTCTCACTGTTGTTGAAGACTCCAATCAGGCTAACCTTATGAGGATTATGGCTGACTTCAATCAACATATTGACTGCCACTCCACACCACTATTGACGTCACTGATGGCATATACTTTCAAAGTAGCTTTATTGTCATTACATTGAGAACAATATAACGCAATTTAGAAGAAGACAGGCGCAACAATAAACATAGAATTACTAAGAACACAATAAAGTGCAATAGGATGTTCAAGCACAGCGGGCAGCAGCAATACGAGGGCAATGGAGCCAGTAAATACCATTCAATGACATGTTCTTCCAGGCATTTTTAATGATCAGTCAACCAGCTTTTGAAAACTATCTCAGGTAATACTCATGTGTTTGAGCAGACTGTGTAAGTGGTCTCGTGGAATGAGTGAGTGTGTCTGTTGTGTATGAAGGCGGAGTCTAACTGATTTATGTTTTAATGCAAAGGACATTGGAGCCTTTTGATGTTATCACAGAAAAAGGTTTGAGGTTTTCCACAGACATTATTACTTCATTATATTCTGTCTTATGTTTATATTTTAGACTCCCATGTCGAGAGGGTCACTGAGATCATCTGCCAAGCAGGAGTCAGAAGAGGTAAGCTGTCAGTGTCTCTTATGAGAGAAGACCACTAAGGGTCTTTGGTATGATCAATAGCCGGGTGGAATTGAGTGAACTCTATCGGCTCTGAACACGTGGTGTGTCGTAATCATTTCAAAAGAAAAAAAATCCCAGCTGGTTCTGACTGCCTTTTTGATCCCTTTCAGTTCAGGTCTCGTATTTATGCATGTCATGGTCAGGCAAGTAAGGTTTCCATGGGTACTTTGGTACTTGGTCCAGACCCCGGTTGCCTAATCTAGCTTGTAGTAAACAGAGAAAGATCAGCATCTTCATTAAGTACAGGTGTAGAACACCGTGGTGCAGGATCTCCTAGAAGATTCTGGAGGTAATAAAAAGGCAACAATAGGTCTGAAACACAGAATGTCAGAACTGCAATAATATTTGAAGAAAAAGATTAGCCGATTAGCTCAATGAATATGGGCAGAAACCCACATGACAGCATCCTTAAATATCCTTAAACTAGCAAAGACACTTGCCTAGTTAGTTGTTCTTCCTCTCATCCCTCAGGCTTGGGATTTCTGTATCTGAGATAAAATATGTCAGCCATTCTGAGCTATTTTTCATCTCTCCCCCTCTCTTGTTCCTAGAAGCCGAAAAAGCCCCCTCCACCGTCAAAAAGCATAGGTAAGAAACACTTTGCATCCTCCACCTCATTAAATCTTATCCACTCAGCAGTAAGTGTGAGGAAATGGTGCTACTTTGTAGGTGGCTTCAACAAAAGCTCACTAATTGTATTACATTTACCAGGCAGTAGCCTATGAATATGCAGAGGCACATTGATAGGGTCTGTAGTTGTAGTATCTGATGTGTGTTGGTTGCAGTCACAGCAAATTTCATTGTAGTAGATTCTCTCATTAAAGAACTTGTTAAACATAAAAAAGAAGTGTTTTAACTCAGCCTTTTAAAATTCCGTTCCGGGATTAGTAAATCATCCAGGCGTAACAAAGTGGTTTTCTGTCTCTAAACTGGTTTACAAATGTCAGATGTTGATGAGCTAATTCATGACTTAGTTTTGGAATATCACAACTGAGACATATAATGGGGTGAGACTATATAAATGAGAATATGACTAAGAGCTGGATATTAGAAGCAGTTAAAAAAAGAAAAGAAAAAAAAGTCATACCTTGAAAGAGGAGTGGTGATTCTACAAGATCCTGACAGCCTTCATGATGATTGGCTACATTTTAAATGGTATGTTGAAAGAAGGAAACATAGTATGTTGGGTTGTTTCATGTGAATAGTGGGACAGTTGCTTTTTAAACTACATAGCCAAGTAATACTAAATAGGGTTTCTGCCTGGTTACCCATGGTAAATTTCCACCTTTAAATACCACATAAAATGCATCTTTATTTGCCAAAGTATAAAAGTATGATGTAAAACCATTAGAGACCACATGATCTAGAATCCTTAATTATGTCACATCCTTTCGGTAGTAATGGCCGAGTGAGGCTTTGTGAACCAGTGTCTTTATTTTCTGAGCCACTAGATGGCGCTCTCTGTTAAACAAAGGGTGGAGAATACACTGCATTGCAATGCCTTAGGCCTTTCTCTTAAAACCAAGAGCGCCATCTAGTGGGTTCAGAAAATACAGACACTGGTTCACCAAGCTTCATTTGGCCATCACTAGCTTTCAGTACTTCCCAGCAGTGTATAACAATAATTTCCAATCATCTGGTTTTTACATGTGGAACCTCCCAATGTTCCAATTAAGTACAAATACATTTTACAACTTACTAACACGGCATCCAGTGGCAAGAGAAATTGTCAAGTCTTTTGTACATTAAATGTTAACACTTTTAAATACCTTCTATTCCTAATGCAAGACTTCCCCCGACCTGCACGATACCCTGTTAATGTATGTTTGCACATAAAAGTTGTTAATCCCCGTATATCAAATATCTGTTTTTTCTTATGTCTTTTTTCATTATTTATTGTCAGACATTTGAAGATGAAGACAGATTTGTTATCAGAATCTACAATGATTTATAATAAAATATTTTGTGTATAAGGCAAATTTTTCAAATTCAGGCCACACACAACACAATGATTCTTTAGCAGAAATCTACCTGTGTAGGACAATTTCTCTTATTTCTCTGACCCAGTGTTTCCTTGACAATGTTTTTTAGCAGTGGGCGCGGGTCTGTCCGAACAATGATCTCCACATGTATACTTACATAATAATCACGTTTTCCTCACGAACGCACAAACACAATGAAGAAAAAGAATAAAGTCTAAACAGACATCAAAGCCCAGTGCTGCTCACTAAACCCACATCAGACTGCAGTATCGCAGTCCACCTGCAGGGGCGTGGACAGGCTTTCCAACAGACAGGATCTTTTAAAAGACATCCACATTGTTCTTCTGCCCTATCTCGGATACTGTGGTGGCAAAAATGTTGGCGTGGCGGCCCGCCATTTCCAAATCAACAGAGGAAACATTGCCTGGCCCAGTGCTCCCAAGCCCTGGCCCAGGGACCTGTATGAGGCCGTGGAACATCCGCTATCGGACTATAAAATACAAATCATAATCAATGAACTTATTAATTTTTGTCTCTTGATTTGTTTAACTAAAGTAGTATTAAAGGTGTGTCAGTAGAGAGAAACCAACCAATCAGGTCTGTCAGTAGAGAGAGACTAACCAATCAGGTCCGTCAGTAGAGATAAACTAACCAATCAGGTCCGTCAGTAGAGAGAAACTAACCAATCAGGTCTGTCAGTAGAGAGAAACTAACCAATCAGGTCTGTCTGTAGAGAGAAACCAACCAATCAGGTCTGTCTGTAGAGAGAAACTAACCAATCAGGTCTGTCTGTAGAGATAAACTAACCAATCAGGTCTGTCAGTAGAGAGAAACTAACCAATCGGGTCGGTCAGCAGAGAGAAACTAACTAATCGGGTCTGTCTGTAGAGAGAAACTAACCAATCAGGTCTGTCAGTAGAGAGAAACTAACCAATCAGGTCTGTCTGTAGAGAGAGACTAACCAATCAGGTCTGTCAGTAGAGAGAGACTAACCAATCAGGTCTGTCTGTAGAGAGAAACTAACCAATCAGGTCTGTCAGTAGAGAGAGACTAACCAATCAGGTCTGTCTGTAGAGAGAAACTAACCAATCAGGTCTGTCTGTAGAGAGAAACCAACCAATCAGGTCGATCAGTAGAGAGAAACTAACCAATCAGGTCTGTCAGTAGAGAGAAACTAACCAATCAGGTCTTTCAAAACGTCATTAACAGTGCCCCCCCCCCCCATGTGCAGTGATTCCTTCTGCGTGAACACAGTGAATCTGACTGCTGGAGATGTGACAGAAAGGCAGAACAGTTGTGTTAATCCGTACCTCTGTTTATTTCCTGTTTTCCGGTGAGGTCCACACTAGTCAATTGTTGAACTCATACAATCCAATATTCCAAAATGTATTTTTTCTACTAAAAGCAGTTTGCCGTTGTTCTGTCCTTAGTACTGACTATGTAGGAACAGGCTGTAGGCTGACACCCCAGTGGAGCCAGCAGATCAGAGCTGCAGGCTGCAGCAGGTCAAAGGTTCAGGAGCCTACTGTTGCTTAGTGACCTAGGTGCATGCTTAATAGCTCTGGAACTCTTGGAACTCTGTTACAACAGGGCTGCAACCGACTGTTTGCCTAGCTAGGTTGCATAAAAAATAAATGCATTTTATGCCCCCCCGTTTTCCCAACAGGGAAATGAAACGAAATAAAACAACCTGAGCAAATAAAACCACAGCCAACAACGTGTTCTAAAATAAGTGAAATTAAGTAAATGGATATAATGTCACTTTGCCCTCATTTGGCACTAGAACAACTAATTATTAAGTTTTCAAAGACACCCCTGTTCCAGATTGACATGGCGGTTTCTCTTAGTGTGTTTTCTGGTTTTTCTTTAACCAAAACACCAAACAAATGCAGGTTAGTTTCATGTTGCTTCGTTGTCACTGTTAAAGCAGCAGTGCTTCATATCGGCACCAAGATCTACAATTGCAAAATGCACACTTGCATCATTGTTTTTTCCCTTTCTGCACAGGAAGTATCCAAGTTTGCTTTCATGACCTTGTACCACATCATCGTGTAGCAGTTTGATGTTTGTGTGTGGGTTTCTGAGACAGTGAATCAGTGAATGTGTCCGTACATGACTTCCTGTCTGTGTTAAGATTCTTTTCAAGGGTGTATGTCTCGCCAGTCAAAACCACAAAGAAGTGCATGTAGCTATAAATGCACCGTACAGCGTGTGCCAGATAGAGATGGATATTAAATCTATATGGATGTTACTTTATGTCTCCCAATGCCTGGTAGAGTGGGGTGTATGTGAGGGAGTGTGTGCATGCTTTTGTCAAGCAAGCAGTAGTTTTCTTTGTTTCACTTGTGAAATTGTGTGTGTGTGTGTGTGTTCCTTGTCATTGTCTGGTGAGTTTTGGATCAGACAGTCACGGTGACGTTCTGTGGACCATGTTCCGTTTTTCAGCTCCCAAGCCGGAGGTTCCCGCTGCCGACAAGAAGCCTCTCCCAATCATGCCAGAGTACAAAGGTAGGACGTCTTTAATCCTTCCTCACATCCATCTCCACCGTCCTCATCTCATTTCATCACTTTGAACCCACATTTTAGATTCTAAAGTAAGCTCACAAGCAGTTCAAGTCAACTTTATTGTCAGTATGTGACAGACATCCAGAGGAATTGAAAATGCGTTTCCCTTTGACCTACGGTACAAACTACAAACTACACAAAATATTCACAATACAATAATACACTTCAAATAGTGCAAAGAGTGTATGCTACTTTTATTTTTTTATTGGTTTTATTTATTTAGTCTACAGAGTTTGAATAGATAGATAGATAGATAGATAGATAGATAGATAGATAGATAGATAGATAGATAGATAGATGTTTATTGATCCCAAGAAAAATGGGAAATTCCTGTGTTACAGCAGCAAAATCAGTCACAAAGCACAACATATAAATATAAATGAAATACTAGGAAGAATATACATACATACAATATACATGAAATAATAATACGAATAAATAAAAAAGACAAATATATTTGAATATGTACAGGATAGGGGAACAAAAATGTGCAACTGCTTAAATAATATGCTAAAATTTGCTAAAATGTAAAAATGTGTGCTTCATGTAAATGTAAATAAACCAAATGTGCAGGTTGCATTAGTGCAGTAGTGTGGTGTCCAAAAGTCTCATCTACACCCAGAGATGACATGTTAAAAAGTGTTATTGCTTGTGGTATGAATGATTTTCTGTAGCGGTCCGTGCAGCATCGAAGCTGTCGGAGCCTCTTTGAGAAGCTGCTCCTCTGTTGGACCAGTGAATAATTGAATTAAAGGGATAATAACTCATTGTGACGTTATTAACACGTTCAAAATCAGCATGGACAAAACTGGTATATGAAATCAAAGTAGGCACCAACAATACCCACATGATACAAAATAATACTGTAAAACTAGGGAGGAAAATTCAATTAGAGTAAAGTGAATGGGTTCTAGATAGGAATGAACAGATTTCCCCTGCGGTCATTCTGGGTGTGTCACATTCTTTTCACATTGCAAGAGTTTCAGATCTGAGTCTTGTTTGTTGGAATTACAACATCTAAACAAACATTTAGTTACTGTTTTAATGGTAAAACAGTAATTCTAGGATGATTATGAAATTGTTAACACCAATTTCATAACACAACAGAAAGGAGCATGACTACAAACAGTTTGGCTATAAAATGACCCGTTATGGGTCGTCTTTCCACTTTTCCAACCATCATAACTCATAGATGTGGTTCAAAATAAACACAGTTTACTGATTTACATGTGAAAACATGTTGGCTCTATACGCGCTAAATTATTTCTTTTTTAAATGGAGTCTGGTGGGTTCAGTGAATGCAATTTTGCGGATGTTTGTATGTGTCAAAAAAAGCAACAGAAAGGAAAAGTTGACCTCCTTAGAAATCCTTTTCATAATGTAGTCACACACGTGGAATATTAATCTGAGTCTGTCAGTCTCAAAACGAGCACTTTAATGAAAGTTGATACAAGCTGGACAATTGTCTATAACTAATAACTTCCATTGTAGCTTGTAGTAGATTTGTTTTTCTTTTCTATATATATATATATATATATATATATATATATATATATATATACACA
>NC_048424.1:23003813-23009640 GCF_013103735.1 Etheostoma cragini
TATATAAAAGAGACTTCAGATACAGTATTAGGGGACTACTAAGGTCTATATAAAGAGACTTCAGATACAGTATTAGGGGACCACTAAGGTCTATATAAAATTGACTTCAGATACAGTATTAGGGGACCACTAAGGTCTATATAAAGAGACTTCTGTGTCTGTTTAGTTAAGAGCATTAAAAATCCTACTAGTTTTTGTGCTCTGGTACAGCAGCACATAATGTTAAGAGCCCCTATTATACTTTCAGTGTCATATTTCTACTCCTTGAATAGTTTTACCAGAATGTGGGCGAGTAGCTTTTAAGAAATTGAGAAAAAGAGCTGTCTGTGGGAAAGAAAGCGCCACTTGAAGTGAAGTGTTTTTTTTTAATACTTTATACATGTATTACACACACAGAAAGTATTTAAAACGGCTAAAAATACCAAAAAGCATTGCAATTTGTCTTAGATTACCAATTTAAAAAAAAGCATGAAACAGTACTGACTGTTGACTTAAAGTTCATCTGGGGAGAGACTTTATCAGCAGACAAGCTTGCTGAACATCAGTTTGTCTTGGTTGTTTCAGCTCTGCACAAAGACAAATGGACGTTTTGTGACTCAGGCTTAAAATAATTGGCCTCAGTTTATGTGTATGTCATTTGCCGGAAGGTGAAAATTAGTCAGATGCAATGTTCTCTTGGAGACTGTCCAGGATACAGGGGTATTTTAATACATAAAGTATGTGTACAATATCTATTCTCTGGCACTTTGTTTCTCTTTATCATTCACAATGTCATCAAAATCTTCCATTTTACAACTATTCTCTCACCTCTGTCAACTCTTCTGTCCCTGTTTCAGTTGACAGGCCGACGCCAGATCACAAACCATCCAAGCCTGCAGCGCCGTTGGTCCCGCCCAAGAAGCCCGTCCCCCCGCCTGGGAAAGGCAGGCTGAGTAGCATCCCACCAAAGAGGCCAGAGAAGCCTCTTGCTCCCTCGCCAAGCCACAAGTAAGTCTAATATGTGTCTGGTCCAGCATTTGTTCATCCAGCCTCCTTGTCCATCTCTCTAAATGCCAATGACCTTTTTATGCTATGAACTCTAGTGCTGTCCATACAGCACCAGTGTTAGTCCTGTCTTGTATAGAATGGAATGCCTTTTATTGTTATCATGCACATGCACAACGAGATTGGAGCAAAATGGCAGCAGCAGAAGTGGAACTTTATGTTGAAGGACTATTTTAAAATAAAAAACAGAAACACCTGCTCGCAGACATGTTGATGCGACACAATCACAGCTGTCGTCAGTTAACATTTGTCTGTCTCTCAGTGCTACATTACGGTTTGCTGCGCTGATTGGTGGTAGGTCTTTTCAGCTGTGTCCAGAGGCATTTTAGTCACCAGCCTTGGAAGGAGAAAATGAACATAGAGGTTCAAGAATAACTTGCATTTGCAATTTGTTCTGGCGATGTCAAGCTAGAAGAGCTAAGAGAGTCATTTCATGTTGTTTCTTATCTTTTGCATGTCTCCCTCTTATCTACAGGCACAATGGAGAGGTGCCTTCCACACGATCAAAGCTCGACGTTGAGCCATCATTGCCCCCCAAACCCAAAACTCTTTCTGGGGACTGGGGGGAGAAGTCTTCGGATGTGGGTATGTACATGTACAGCATCGCCTACAGACCGCGTCAAACTATACTCAAAGTCCTGACTAAGGAGATTATTAGTTTTGCTTGACTTAAGTCAACATCTTAAAATGAAATTGAACACAAATCTGCCTTTTCAGTTGAACTTTGTTTGCATGCTCCATTTAAATACTGCTACAACTACTACTACTGTATTACTGCCACTCATGGTGTAATATGCTACTAAACAAAATTGATTACTACACTTTCTCTGGAAATTGGGGTTTGTGGTGTCTGGAGAATATCATTCCAACCAGTGCATACATTAGTTGATTATCTTTATTCAGTCGGGGTGGGAGAAAAATGATTATCCATAGTACTAACCTTGCAATTGGGCTAAAACTACATATTGTCAGCCCTTGAAAGGACTTCAATTTACAGCCTAAAAATCACATTATCTAGGAAGCAATATCTGGACCTTAATATAATGGAAGGTATTATTCAGGTGAGAGAGAGAGAGAGAGAGAGAGAGAGAGAGAGAGAGAGAGAGAGAGAGAGAGAGAGAGAGAGAGAGAGAGAGAGAGAGAGAGAGAGAGAGAGAGAGAGAGAGAGAGACCAAACTTTGTAAGGTGCAAGACAAATATGTCAATATGACCAAACCATTACAAGTGTGTACAGCATGCACAATATTTTGAAAAAAAATGAAAAGACTGACAGTAAGGTTAGCATCCAATCTAACAGGGTGCGGTTGTTTTCCTGGATTGAGTCTGATTGACCCAGAATGACTCAGCTGCAGATCATTTGGCTCAAATCCCCCCACTTCCATTGACTCAGGCCGGTTAGATAGCAGGCAAAGTCTTCTTAAATATTTGATCCTTCTGCCAGTACTAAACACAATTTTGGCTGTTTACAGCGTTATGTCTTTTAATGTGCCAAAAACACTAAATAATTATTTTATCCAACCCAGAGTCCTCCTGTATAATGGGAAAATATACTATATTGAATTCCTCAATCATTTTAAAAGGTATTTCTAATTAACCTTTCCTACCAAGAGTTCCCTCATATCAACCTTCAAAACATTGTCAAGCAAGACTTTTTTTTAATTTTTAAAACAGCAACAAACAATTGCAAATAATACACTGAGGCAGAGAACACGTCGCAGTTTGGGAAAATTCATCTGTACATTATATGCAAATGTGCCTTTTAATAAAAAGGTGGAAGGCGTGAGGACGCATAGAGCTCAACAGTGACTGCCCACTTTTTGAACAGCTTTGGTTCCAAAAGTGTTGTTCCCCGTTCAAAATCTCCATTGTTGTTTCATTAAATGCTTACATAAAGAGTTTCGAGGCCAACTGACTCTGAATAACATAAAAAAACGGTAAAAAAGGTTCAAGTCTGTGTACAGAAACTATCATAACTCTCATAGAAGACGCTAGCACTAGCTGTTTGAGGGTTTTTGGGTGAGGTTAACATTTCCATGGTAACAGTGAGTTGGACCAATCAGAGATGTTGCAGTTACACTTAGGATTGTGGGTATTGTCGTACTTCTCCATAAGATCACATAAAAAACATGACTCTCTTAAAACAAGGTTGATTTGATATGGACGTCCAGCTTCTACAGGAGCAAAACTTTAGTTTCACATCTCAGAGCTCGTGGATAGTCTACCTTGGATGGTTTAGCCAGTATTGCTAATAATCCAAATCCTTATGGAGACAGTGAATGGGATTTTGACAGCAGAGCTCAGTGTAAGTCAGAAAGAAACATTTCAAAAAGACAGGAGGTGGTGCGAGAACTTTGAGCAGGATCAGACGTAATTGGATGGATGAAACAGGTTAAAGGTAATGTTTTGAGAGTGGAAGAGAAGCGTTTAGTGATAGAGACAGAGAAAAGGAAACAGACAGGTCAAAAGGAAAAATCTCAGATAGATTGAGAAGAGCTGACCTTCAGGTTTTCCACTGCAGTGCTCTCTGTGTGTGACTGATTCCTTTTAAAGGTGATAAAGAGCTGCTAAAACTCCACTTTTCTCACCAGGACACGATCGACACTCATTGCCATGGAACATGAGCATTTCATCTTCCATGGCAGTACTTATCTTCCCACTCTAGCCTCCAAGTGTTGTTACACCACAGTTGCAAAAGCTATTCAGCGTTGCGTGACAAAAGTGGGAAGGACTCATTATTTCCTCCATCCTCTTGGGCTGTCCCATGTGATGAATATAGCGGCCATTTTTCTGATTCGTCGACTAATCTAACGATTCATTTTTTTTTTATAACCAATATTATTGGCTGATATATGCATTTCCCAATTTATCGTATCGGCATTTCCAATAGGCAATTAAAAAATAAAATAAAATATTAGTATTGATATCAGCCTTTAGTTCTTTATCTGATGGGCTCTATTTTTAGATTTGTCTAATCTAACGATTCATTTTTCGATTAGCGATTGTTTTACCATTCCTCAGTTATTAAAAATGTACACATAACAAATAACAATAAGGTTCAAATCTCAATTTATTAAAATTGTTCAACACTGCACTGTTAAAGTAAATGAAATTGTAGTGCAACCTGAAGCCAGATGTGGTCGATCAAGCCACCTTCAGGAGGAAAAGTCCGGAAACACTTTAATCACTAATCTTTCAGTTCAAACGGAGCGAACAGCTTGTGTGTTAAAGCTACCAAATGCTCCAAAAAAGCTAAAAAGCTACCGTATGCCTGACTTTGGCTATGCTTGATGATAACACACTGGATCATAAGTGATGGGATGTGTGCACAGATACTTCCTAAGGGGCCATGGACTCCACAGGAACAACTAATATTAGGACTAATAACATTGGTTAATAGTGATACATAAAGGCTGTTAGAAAGTACATGCTCGCACTTTCATGACATGCTGTTAACTGAGCATTATGGTCTGTATACATGGCCATGGAGAACACAGAAGGTCTGTCCTAGATGTGATTACAGTCGGTGTGTTTAAGCCGTGTATGAATCCACTTTTGCTAGTTTAACAGCGGAAAAAAGGGTCTGTGCACCAGTTCTAAAGATTTGTTCTTAGTGTCTTAATTAATTCTAGTTGTGTTTTGGGCATTACATGCAATAAACCAATCAGAGTGTCATCTCCCATTCCCTTTTAAAACCCAGGCGCATTCAGACCTTGGCACATTGCTATTATGATGGACGATTTGGTGAGCAGGAAGCAGAGATTTTCAGGAGAAGAAACTGATCTGCTCGTCTGCAGAATCTTCTTATCTGCTAGAAAAAATCTTCTAATCTTAATCTTCTGCATGTTTAGTATTACATGCTTTATAACCGGCAAGTCTTTGCATTTAGGTGTCAGTGTGTGTGTGTGTGTGTGTGTGTGTGTGTGTGTGTGTGTGCTGCTCTGTTTACTGTTATGATTAGCCGACACAGAGAGAAAACAAAACTTGTGCCCAAGCTATTAGATTGCACTCAAATTAAATGAAATTAAATTGGCAGTTCATCCTTTAATGTTCCCTTAGTCACGGCTGAAATATTCCTCTTCCTTTTGTTTCTCTGCTTCCCTCGTCTATTGTCACCAGATCTGATGAGTTTTGATGAGCTGTCGTCTGCCTCGGAGAAGCTCTCTCACCCCACTGCTAACAGACCAAAGATGCCTGGCAGGAGGCTGCCCGCCCAGTTTGGTGGAGCACAATCGGTGAGCATGCACCTGCACTGTTGGGTTGTTTACAATAACCAAAATATGGGACATTGTTACTGTGTCTTTCTAATATGCATTTTTCTGCCGATACACTTTCATTGTGATGGAAAAGATGTTATGTCACATTGCTGTTGCAGCTGGAGAGTCACATTCAGATGTCACAGTGGAGTTCAAATACTGTATATGAAACAGGGTCGGGGGTTCTGATAAGAGTTCTTCTTTATATCCAGCTCTGGTAGACAAAAATACCTAGATTCATTAAGCTCAGGCACCAACCATTTTTTCCTTTCCTTCCTCTTTTTAACTTGCAAGTAGAAATGTTGAAAACCTTTCCGTAACGTTAGGATGCTTTGGTTATAACTTAACTATGACTTAGCTGGTGATGGCCTTTGTTGTCGCCAGTTAAAATGACACACATCACTTGCTTCAATTGAATCAGCTGTAGCTCATCACCGTTCGCTGTGTAACGTCTAGTGAGCCTTTTGGCTGGCGTCGGTCCTGCAGGCTGGCGTCTATCTTTGGCTTTCTGGGGGGGTGGCGGGGGGGGG
>NC_048424.1:23009653-23014002 GCF_013103735.1 Etheostoma cragini
GGGGGGGGGGGTCAGACGCCACTCTACAACTGAGTGCATTGGGACTTTTTGATGTTCAACAAATGATGTAGCTGCGTATTAATCACAGTTCAGAACAGTCTCTGGATTAAAGGTGTATTCATATTGAGGCAAGTTTAAAGCTAATAAACAAAACGTTTTGAATATTGATCTCTAATATTTCCCAGCCAGCTTTCAGGAGACTGCACCTATTACTTTAAGATACAATTAATTACCATAACATATTGTATGCTATGATCTTATTTATTTTTTCAACGTTACAGGTTGTGAACATTAATCAGACTGCCATTCAAAACTGTCTGGCTTCCAAGCTAAAAATCTAGTTTATGCTCAAGTTCCTTTTTTTAATGTCAGATGAGTATAAACTTTTCTTTTCTCACATTTTTAATATTGATGTGCCACTCAATGGATTTCCTTTTACTCTCAGCTCCCTCAGCTCTCTGTAACCTGTCACACCCCTTCACTCACTCACCCTCTGTCACGCTCACTCTCATTCACACACACATGTACGCACGCACACACGCACACACACACACACACACACACACACACACACACACACACACGCAGCCCTCCTCCCACAGGTTTTTGTTTTTGCATTCATTTTTCATGAGCTGAACTCAAAGCTCTAAGACTCTTTCTACGTACCTAAAAGGCTTATTTCTCTGAAATAGTGTTCACAAATCTGTCTAAATCTGTGTTAGTGAGCACTTCTCCTCAGCTGAGGTAATCCATCCACCTCACAGGTGTGGCATATCAAGATGCTGATCAGACAGCAGGGTGAAGGCACAGGTGGGCCTTAGCCTGGCCACCCTAAAATGTGCACTTTTTCTGTATCGGGGGGGGGGGGGGCATCTTGATATGACACACCTGTGAGGTGGATGGATTATCTCGGCAAAGAAGACAGACAAGCACACAAACACACACACAAGCAGCCCTACCACAGGGGTCTTAACACCTGCCTTACTCCCCTCCTTGTATTTTATGCTTTTGTGTTTTACTATGATTTACTTTGATTTATTGTGCTTTGGTGTTTATCAATTTATTATAACGTATTTATTTAGTTGGCCTGTGAAGCACTTTATGACTATGTCTGTGATAAATGCTTTATAAATGAACTTTACTAACTTATTTACAGGAAGCTGTAAATAGAAAGTCAAATGAAATGCAAATCAAACGGTAAATGATACTGTTCCATTGCAGCCCAACAAGGAAGTGAACGTGGAGAAATCCTTCAAGGTTGATGAAGAGGATGCTGCCAAACCAAAACTAACAGAAACCAGAAAGGTAACTGAAAGCACCATCACTCAGCGATTCAATGATAGTTACAGATGACAAACACTGCAAATGGCTTAATATCCTCCAAATGAAAACCTCACTAAAACTTCCCACAGCCACTCGTCCCTCTCATCTCTCATTGTTTAGTGTACTCAACAGTTACAGTGTTTACCACACAAAGACTAGTCAATCGACACCAGCCGCCACACATTGCGTTTCGTTATTCTTTTAACACATAAGCATTTTTATCCCCTGCTCTCGTCTGTCACTTGACACACACAAACGCATGCACACACAGACACACACATACACAGCCCCTCCCCTCCGTGCACACAGCGCCTGTCTCCATGAAAACAGTGTTGCCAACTTAGCGACTTTGTTGCTAGATTTAGTGATTTTTTTCCACAAAAGCAACTAGCAACAAATCTGGCAACTCTCTGTAAAAAAGTCACCAGCATTGTCCAGCGAGTACAAAAACAGTCAGCTCTCTCTGAATCGGTTTCTGAGGAGCAGAGGAGCAGCCCCCCCCCCCGTGTGCGCAGGTAGAAATGGGACGGGGGGGGGGGGGGGGGGGGGGGGGGGGGGGGGGGGGGGGGGGGGGGGGGGGGGGGGGGGGCGGTGTAGGCAGGAGAGACAGCGGGATGCGACGGGAGAAAGACGCAGCTGAGGTGGCCTGGCCCTGGGCAAATGAATCAATTCTTGGCATTGATAGTAAAATGCAATTCATCAGATGGTTAGGGCCCCCCCCTGGAGCATCAGGGTCCTGTGCCCACTTTGCCCATGCCGTAATCGGTCTAAAAGTTTGGGAACCACTGCTCTTACTATAAACGGCACCGACACAAACTAGACCGCAGCCCCCTATGTGATAAGATTTAGTCCCAGGGTTCCCCTTCTGATTTTTGCTTGTAAATGTTTTATTTCAGTAGGTGAAGAAACCATGACCAAAACAGTTCAACCTCAAATTCATTTACCATCATTGTGTTACTTATGAATGGAATTAGAGTGAAAATAAATGATTCTTCTTTTTATCCCTGGAAAACCCCTCACGGACCCTCGAGGGTCCCCGAACCCCGCTTTGTAAACCACAGGGTTAGAGCAGTAACCCTCTGGGCCCAGAAAGTCCTGGCTCAAACGCGGACTGCTTATTTTCGACATCACAAAACACCGCACTGTGTTTAACCCTTTGAACTCTGCAATAGAAATAGTCCCAGAGAGCCGACGTTGGTTTGCTCATTTTTTGGAGAGTCTTTAAATGCTTCAAATCCCTAAAATCAGGACAACCTAGGCTAACAGGTTATGTAAGTCAGTAAACCATAATAATTGATAAAAGTATTAACATTGCGTCAGAGATGATAATAATAATGCAGATAATTATATGAAAAAAGACCAGAGTAAAAAGTCAAATCAACTAATTGTACAATTGTAATTAATAAATTACAAATAATAAAATAAAAACAAATAATAATGAAACAAAATGGCTAGATGCATAGCCATAGCATAACAAGCATCTTGCCATTTTGTTTAATTATTATTTTCCCATAATCACTACTGCTCTACAGAAGTGGAATCAAATCTTTACCATTAACCTTTTTATTAGAAACTTGTAAAACTTGGGATTAAAACATCAAAATGACTGAGAATGAGAATAAAACAAAACAATATAGAGGTCGCAGCCATTAGAGCTGAAAACTGGACCTACTCAGGTAGAATGGTACGTGACAAAATGGTTTTCTTAACAACATTCCAGAAATGATAAAGATATTGATCTAACAGCCCAGCAGGGACCAGCAAGAATGCAAGACATCATTCAAACGACAGAGAGAACACAAGACAGCAAAATGAAGTAAAAACAAAAGAACTCCTGTACTCCTAGCTAGGCCATGTTAGAAGAAGGAATGAGTGGGTCTGTTCTTACTACAGGATTTTCCGACATTGTATAGACCAAACCACTAGTTGATAAGTAAAGACATTATGGTCACAATAATCTATTATTAAAGTAAATGTAGGTTGCAGGCCTAGAGCACTGGGGCGTTTGAGCAACTTACAAAGAAAACATATCCCCAACATTACAGACAGACAAGCCCGTTAATTGGCACCTTGCAGACAGCGAAAGAGTTCTCTGCGGTGTGTTTGTGATCGGAGTAAACATGGAGAGAAGAAGACAGACAGACAGAAACAGGAGGACCACCATCTGCTGTTTAGTCTTCCTGTTCAGCATTTCATTAATTTCCTTAGATGCTATCTAGTCTCAATTAGTCACTGTCAAACAAGAATAATTAGACCTCTGGCTGTTCAGCATGGGGTACAGATCAACACACAAACACGCATGCGCACACACACACATAGAGAAAGACAGACAGAGCAGTCAGAGTGAACCCTAGCTTGGAGCACTCTTAATCATGCATATCTCAGACTTATGAGGGTGAAATCCCTCCACGTGGACTCTGTGTGCCCTTCTCTGGTTCACAGTGGCATGTCCTACCAGGACAGCGTTCTGTTAGGATAATGATATGCACAGTTACAATGAAATACTGTTAACACAGATGGATGACAACTTAGAGGAAAAAATAACTAAGTAAAGAAACATAACAAAGTGCAGATGCTTCCATAAAGGTGTATTGCTTGATTCATGAAGTAATTCAATTCTGTTTCAATTTAATTCAATTTTATTTATAGTATCAATCTTGAGACACTTTACAGATAGAGGAGGTCTAGACCACACTCCAGAATTTACAAGGACCCAACAGTTCTAGTAGTCTCCTCCAGAGCAAGCAACAGGGCCACAGTGGCGAGGAACAACTTCCTTTTAGGCAGAAACCTCGGTCAGACCCAGACCTAGACCCTGGCTCTTGGTAGGCGGTGTCTGACGGGCCGGTTGGGGTTAGAATGAAGAGTGACAATAACAAAAATAGAAAAATAGCAGTTTGTAGCAGTTCTTTGTAGTAATTCATGGCATAGCAGGGCACTGTTGGCATTACAAGGCACAGCAGGACGTAGCAGGACGTAGCAGGACGTAGCAGGACGCAGCAGGACGTAGCAGGATGTAGCAGGAC
>NC_048424.1:23014102-23021788 GCF_013103735.1 Etheostoma cragini
GACGTAGCAGGACGTAGCAGGACGTAGCAGGACGCAGCAGGATGTAGCAGGACGTAGCAGGACGTAGCAGGACGTAGCTGGGCACCACAGAGCGTAGCAGGATGAACATGGCATTGCAGAAAGTGTAGCAGGACCATGGCGACAGCTGCTACCCTGATTTTGGAGCCTCTCTGATCCGAGGGAAAATGCTGGGGAAAAAAGAACATTAGGACTCAGGGGAATGACTCCCCAGAGCTAGGTTAGTAACTAGGTTAGTAATTAGGTTAGTAACTAGGTTAGTAACAAGCATCTCTGGGACATGGATGTACATAAACAGAAAGATAGAAAGATAGAGGAGAGAGGAGCTCAGTGTGTCAAAGGAAGTCCCCAGCTGTCTAAAACTAGTAAATGTCACATATGTTGACAGAGTTACGGGTCACTGGAATCATTCCTCCTCTCCATTCTGGCGTCGAAGAGATCCCTTTATAATGCAACTTCAGTTTAACAGACTGGAAACAAAACCCACAGTACAAAGCTCCAACACCCAGCAAGAGAAACCCTGCCCAAAGAGAGAGGATTTTGGACTATAAAAACTTTTTAAGATTCCCCCTCAGTTTGGCCAGTGCTAATTTACGCTTTGGCAGATCTTTGGAATATAGCACAGAACAAGCATGTGTTTTTTGTCCTTGTCGCACAATTTAGTATTGTTAGGAAGAGATTGCTTCCTAGCCGGTATGAGTAGGGTGAATTAATTAAGCAAGCCCTAACTCTTTCAGTGTATGGATGGCATGTGAGTGTATTTTGCAAACCAGTAAGTCAATTTCTGAAAACAATTATTACATACTACTCCAAACAATGGATGTTGTAATATGCTCAAAATATCTAGTCCATTCCTCAAAAGCAAACCTTTATGTCAAGGATTATGTCAGTGCCGTCAGAATGTCAAGTCCTTGTGTCATTACTCACAAATAAGATGCTTAGTTAAAGTGTAAGTCAGAACGCTTACTGGTCATGTCTCTCTCTCTCTCTCTCTCTCTCTCTCTCTATATATATATATATATATATATATATATATATATATATACATATACATACATATACATATATATATATATACACACACACACACACACACACACACACACACACACACACATACACACACTAGGGCGGCTGTGGCTCAGTGGTAGAGCGGTTGTCTGCCAATCGGAAGGTTGGTGGTTCGATCCCTTGGCCCTGCAGTCCCATGTCGAAGTGTCCTTGGGCAAGACACTGAACCCCGAGTTGCTTCCAGTGCTGCGCATTGGAGTGTGAATGTGTGTGAGTGTGTATCTGATGAGCAGGCGGCACCTTGTACGGCAGCCTCGGCCACAGTGTATGAATGTGTGTGAATGGTTTCCTGTAGATGTAAAAGCGCTTTGAGCAGTTGTTAAGACCAGGAAAGCGCTATATACAGTGGGGGAAATAAGTATTTGACCCCTTGCTGATTTTGCCCACTTACAAAGAATGCAACGATCTATCATTTTAATCATATGTACATTCTAACAGTGAAAGACAGAATCCCAAAGAAAATTCCAGAGAATCACATCATATGAATTCATAAAAATTGATAACCATCTGATGAGGAAAAACAAGTATTTGACCCCCAACCAAACAGCATGTTAATATTTTGTAGAAAAGCCATTATTGGCCAGCACAGATGTCAAACGGTTTTTATAGTTGGGGACAAGGTTTGTGCAGATTTCGGCAGGGATGTTGGCCCACTCCTCCCTGCAGACAGCCTCCAAATCATTCAGGTTCCGAGGTTGTCGCCTGGCAACTTGAATTTTAAGCTCCCTCCAAAGATTTGGATTCAGGATTTGGACTCCAGATTCAGGTCTGGAGACTGGCTAGGCCACGCCAGAACTTTGATGTGCTTCTTCTTCAGCCACTCTTTTGTTGCTTTGGCGGTGTGCTTAGGGTCGTTGTCGTGCTGAAACACCCATCCTCGAACCATCTTCAGCTCTCTCACTGAGGGAAGGAGATGTTGGTCCAGAATTCCACGATACATGGCCCCGTCCATCCTCCCCTAAATACGATGGAGTTGTCCCGTCCCCTTGGCTGAAAAGCACCCCCAAAGCATGATGTTGCCACCACCATGCTTGACGGTGGGGATGGTGTTCTTTGGGTTGTACTCGGTGTTCTTTGCCCTCCAAACACGACGAGTTGAGTTGAGGCCAAAAAGTTCTATTTTGGTCTCATCTGACCACATCACCTTCTTCCAGGCCTCTTCTGAGTCGTCCAGGTGGTGAATGGCGAACTTCATGCGGGCCTGTACATGTTTCTTCTTGAGCAGGGGGACCTTGCGTGCGCTGCAGGATTTCAATCCATGACGGCGTAGTGTGTTACCAACCGTTTCTTTTGTAACTGTGGTCCCAGCTGCCTTCAGTTGATTCATCAGTTCCCCCTTGTGGTTTTGGGATGATTCCTCACCGTTCGCATGATCAGGGACACCCCACAAGGCCAGATCTTGTGTGGAGGCCCAGACCGAAGGAGGTTGGCGGTGGTGTGGTGCTTCTTCCATTTCCTGATAAATGCACCGACAGTTGATCTTTTCTCTCCAAGTTGCTTTCCGATTCTCTTGTAGCCCATCCCAGCCTTGTGCAGATCTACAATCTTGTCCCGGATGTCCGTAGAAAGCTCTTTGGTCTTGCCCATGGTGGTGATGTTGGATGCTGGTTGTTTGGGTGTTGACAGGTGTCTTTTATACAGGTAAGGAGGTGAGACAGGTGTATTTGATGTAGATAATTGGTTGGGATTGGGGCTGTGTCTTAAAGGAAGACTAACTGGCTTGTAGGAGCCAGAATACTTGCTGTTTGGTAGGGGGTCAAATACTTGTTTTTCCTCATCAGATGGTTATCAATTTTTATAAATTCATGTGATGTGATTTTCTAGAATTTTCTTTGGGATTCTGTCTTTCACTGTTAGAATGTACGTATGATTAAAATTATAGATCGTTGCATTCTTTGTAAGTGGGCAAACCTGCAAAATCAGCAAGGGGTCAAATACTTATTTCCCCCACTGTAAATACAACACATTTACATTTACTTTTACATACTGTTTAGGGATTTTCTGATGTACACTATGGCTACATTTTTCATGACAATGATTGAAATTGCACAAGGCTTCACTTTTTCAGTATGGAATTCAATCAACATTTCAGCAGTAAAAGTCACACCTTCCTTCATGTGAGATTAGGACTGCAAGAGATTGGAAAGAATTCACATTTACTTTGGGGTTTTCAACTAATTGCAATGTAATTGCAATTCAGAAAGAAAAACACAAAGAAAAAATAACTATGTCGACACAGAAAAGGTTGGACGGATGATGACGATGAGTTCAACCATTCTGCAATTGCTATTTGACCAAAATAATGATGAATTGCTTTCATCTGGTAAGTGACTAGATCACGTGAAGGTCGAACAAGCAGTTTTAAGAGTCATTTGGGATCTTAGTTATGTGCCAAAGCGACTGAGAACAACTGGAAAACAGTCCATGGAAGTTGGAACTTTGATTATAGCATTTGTGTGTTTTGCATTTTATTATTTGAATGTAGGGCATTATATGGCATTTTTAAACATAGGGCCAGAATTCTAGAAATATAACTTCTTCTGGCGAGAAAAAAAAAGAACCCCTTGACCTCTTAACTCAAGATATCCTAATTTAGATGGGTGCTATGGGTACTGCCCAGTCTCCCCTTTACAGATGTGCTAATCCCATGTAGTGTTGGCTACAACCATCCATCTTTTGCATGCAGTATACATTTCTTATTTCCTCCTGTTCGACAATCTGTGCATACAGGGAGTCCCTAACCAGTCTTTGAGTTGCATGGATTTGGTAAGCATTAAAAGCCGAGACTCTTGTTGATTCAGCCTGATTTTTTCATGTGTGACGTTAGTCGTCATACTAGCCATTTCATTGTAGTGCAACCATTTTTGGAAAACTTTGGTGCCACAGTAGGAAAAGGCCTGCCGTCTAGAACAATCTCAGCTTCAGGAAACTTAACAAACACAAACTAGATACCCGGGGGGTTGAACGGGTGCATGGCTTGAGGTATATACCGTCTCTGCACCATGCGAGGGGAAATGAACAATTTTTACATGCTCATTTTCTATTTAGTATTGTGACTGTAATATCCCTAATTGAATCAATTGGAAAACAAATCGCGTCAGGAAATTTTGAATCTTTTAATTTTCCTCCCTATTTTAATTTTTTTCTTCACAGCCTTCCACAAGCACGTTATCCCAGTCCCCGTCCCTCCAGCGGCCCACAATGGCCGAGCCGAGCCCTGCAGCAGCCCCAAGCTCAGACAGCGCTTCACAGGGCAGCAAGGCCCGGCTGGAGCCCGAAGAGCCCATCTCGGAGCTGGACGAGCTGAAGAGCCAGATGAAGGATCTGCTGCTGTCGGTGGAGCTGCTCAAGGCCCAGCAAATGTAAAATAACCTCAGTGGGCACAAGAACACCGTCTGGATACCATAGCTTGAGAAGCATAAATGGAAAATTGTGTCACGCAAGGATCCCTGCGTGTAAAAATGTTCTGATACACTTCCATCTATACTGTATATTTTAAAGTAGACATACTGTGCATTTGTTTTACACATTTTACAACACTCCAGTATCTCTGAATCACCAGTAGTTTAAACTTCTGCCCAGCATTTACTTTACTTACTTTACTTACTTTACGTTTTCCAACCACCAGTTCCCTATATGTGAAGTTGATTACTACTACTACTATTCATAATTGGTAGTTTTTAGATATATTATTCATAATAAATCATATTGTTATGTCGACACACGTCGGACTGTCACTTTACATATTGCTCTTCTGGCTCTTTTTAAGAATGAAAACCTGCTATTTGGCTTATTAGAAACGGGAATGTAGATGCAGTGCTTCATGATGCTCAGACCTGCGCTGACGTTGGGTTGTGTTAGTGGAACTGGAGTTCTCAGTGTGTTAGCATTTACGCGTCATTTTAATTTAACATTAAACATTTGTGTTGGGACTAACCTATTCTTAATCGCCTCATGGTAGTTAGATCAAAAGCATGAACCTGTTATACTATATGCCGCAGAACTAAACCTGTGCGTGTGCGTGTGCGTGTGCGTGTGCGTGTGCGTGTGTGTGTGTGTGTGTGTGTGTGTGTGTGTGTGTGTGTGTGTGTGTGTGTGTGTGTGTGTGTGTGTGTGTGTGTGTTTCCAGAAAAGAGATATCTGAGCTACGAGGAGAGCTGGATGAGGAGCGGCTGAAGCGCGTTGCTCTGCAGGTAACATTGATCCACACAGCGGAGCATGCTGGGCTGTCTGCCTTCATTCTGCTCATTTGTTCGGCCAAATAATGATGCAGACCAGAGCAAGCACACATTTAACACAACGCAATTATATCTCATTTCTAGCAGGGGGCAACTCCACAAGTCTGTTTTTATAAGAGCATACTTCCACATGTTTGTAGAAACATATGCAAACCAGGAAAATCAAAGGATAATGAATGTTTTTTAGATTGCCATCAGAGTTATTATCCCTCAAGACTTGGGAGCTTTGATCTTGGCTCAAGGCAGTATTTTAAAATAATGTCAAAAAATCATTTATCATTAATTCTGAGAATTAGATCTGCCTGTAGTTCAGATTTTAGCTGGCTGCTGTAGTGCCATCATCAGGATAGTTAGCATACAAATCGGACCGATAAGCACAGGACTGGACTTGTGGACCATGTGTGGTGAGTTTTTGTGCGTTGGGAACATGGATTTCTGAGGAAGACGAGAAATAATACCGGGTAAAAGAAAAGAGGGTCCCTGCAGCTTGGCTGCTCTGCCCTAATTAGAGTCAAGAAGATACAAGAAGATGATTGGAATGATTGATTTATTGACTCTTTCCCTTCCATAGACAATCTTCTTCCGTTGGCTTGACGTGTACATTAAGTCTGTTTTTCATGTCAGTATCTAACATCAGTCAGCATAGTGCTCCACTTTATCTTGGTTCAGACTTGCCGGACTTTGTCTTGATGTTATAAACTGGAGAGAGAGCCTTTCTTCTTCTGTTCATAATAGAGCAAAAAGAACAGTTAGACATTTTGTCCTTTGAATAGGAAGCTACAAGAAATGGTGGTTAGCTTAGCATAAAAGGGAGGGAGCGATGGAGCGATCAATACTTTATTCATCACTGCAAGGAAATTTCAGTAAACAGCAGCTCACACCCGATAATGACTGAATAAAATGTAAATGTTAATGCGTACACGAGAGAGCAGCATAACTAAAACAGCACAGCTATGGCCCACAGTCCAGGTCCAATCTGAATGGGGGGGTAGGGTTAGGGGTCAACGTAATCATGGT
Source organism: Etheostoma cragini (assembly GCF_013103735.1). Taxonomy (NCBI): domain Eukaryota; kingdom Metazoa; phylum Chordata; class Actinopteri; order Perciformes; family Percidae; genus Etheostoma; species Etheostoma cragini. Next base: position 23,020,447 of record NC_048424.1, read on the forward strand.
CTCACCCTCCTCTGGCAGATAAAGAATGGAAGCCCTTATTCCACCTCGTCTTTTAAACATTTTCCAAACGGGTACCAACGCCAGGACTTTGACACCGGTTCCTAAACTAAACCTTTCCTATACCACTACTCCTGCTACATAGTACTGTCATTCAGAGGGTGTGGGTCTGCTCTCTGTGTCCTGATCTCCATACTGTGTGTTTTGTGATGGTGTCCTCGCAGATGGAGATAGAGAAACTGAAGCGGACCGTCCACTTGACGTGAAGCCTGCGCTCTGACCAACAGCAAGCCTCCCGGGGCCGCTGGCTGTCGGCCGCCGGCGGTGCCAGACGGACCGCTGAGTGGACGGAGAGAGGGGTGTGAACCACCACGAGCACAATCCTTTTTTCAGTGATCTACGGGGAAAAAAACTCTTATTATTTGTAAGATTTACATTTTGCACATATAAAAAAAATTCAAGCTAGATGTAATTATATTACAAATGTATATGTCCTCTTTTTTCTTTTCCTTTTTCTTTTGCCAACACAAAAAAAAAAAAAAACGGAGGCCTTACTTCAAACTACTGCGCTGGACTTTCATCTCTGCCCCTCCCACTCTCTCCCTGTCACTCCAGAGTTCCTTGAACCCCTCAGGGAGGAGGTCCGCTCTCAGTACTACTGACTTTGTATAAAGCAGGGGACGCTTGTTTTCCTCTCCTAACTCTTTTTCTCATATTTTTTTTTATGACGTACAAATAGTTGATTTTAAAATGATTAGAAACTGTTTGATTTCAGTTTTTTTGATCCTCACAGCAGATGATTTTTTTTTCCTACCATGTGGTTTCTAGCATTCCTATCCAGGGTATCACTACTGTGCCTGTTTCAAAGAGGTTGTATTGGGAGCTTACGTATATACCACGATGGTGTCTGGAGATTTTGCAGCATGATATTGTATATCTATTTTTTTTAAGTCTACTGACATGCCTATTATATAGAGAGGGCCTGTTCTATGCTGGTCTCTTCTATTTTTGTCAAATTGGTTCGCTCGCTGTGAATGTTTTTAGAACTTAAACCAGAGTAACACCGAGACTCCACAGGACGTGGAACGGCTGCTGCGTGGCGGCCCCGCTGCGTTACGGGCCCGAACGCTGCGTGGCGGCCCCGTTGCATGGTGGTTCTGCTGCGTGGCGGCCCTGCTGCGTGGTGGCTCCGCACGCTGCCTTACGGCCCTGTTGCATGATGGCCCCATTGCGTGTCTGCTCTGCTGCGTGATGGCCCCGCTGCGTTACAGTCCCGCTGCGTGATGGCCCCGCTGCGTGCCGGCCCCGCTGCGTGATGGCCCCGCTGCGTGATGGCCCCGCTGCG
>NC_048424.1:23021888-23027816 GCF_013103735.1 Etheostoma cragini
CGTGATGGCCCTGCTGCGTTACAGCCCCGCTGCGTGATGGCCCCTCTGCGTTACGGCCCCGCTGCGTGATGGCCCCTCTGCGTTACGGCCCCGCTGCGTGCAGGCTCCGCTGCATGGCAGCCCCGTGCGCCGCCATCCGTCAACACCCACCAGGTCAGATTTGTTTTAACCGGACGTTTTATTTGCGTGCGGAGTTGCTGCGGAGCTCTCCGGTGTCAGGCCAATAGAAGCTCTGCGTACCTGCTCCAGAGGGCCAGGGATCACCGGAGCTGAGACAGAGTCCGGACGCAGCCACACATTGAGTTTATTGTAAACCTGATGACTCCTTCGCTGTTCCGCTGCTGTTTCGCAAAGGTGGAAAATGGGCGTCCCTATTAAATAAGAGTGCTTGTGATTCCAGCAGCAGTGCGTCCCATGGGCGAGGTCTCTTTCTTCGTGGAGACGTTCTAACAGGCCAGCCAGGTAGTGGAAAGTCCATTTTCAAAATAAAGAGTGAAGACTTGCCATCACATATCTCACCACTGCACTATTCCAACAACTGAAACACAGCCACTAATCTACCGTCTACATAAAACTATGTATTATACTTACTTTTATGGCTAAAGCACCAACGTCTAGGAAAGATAACCAAAACAACTAAGTCTGCGTGTCAGGCAGGCAAAACGCTCCTCTTCTTAGACCATCCCCTGTGGTGTGAGGCATTGGCGGACTACGGAACACAACCACGGCGCAGCCAGAACGCAGCCCGTCCACGCCAGGTGGAGTCCCGGGGGGGGGTTATAGTCGGCAGGTAACGCATACAGTCTACGTGCAAAAAAAAAAAGAAGAGATAATGTACTCTTCCCTTATCAAAGTTGATACCAACGCATGTTTATCTCACTATGATCATCTCTGCAACCAGTTTTGTATCTGGCCAGCATCCCTGTAATCTCTGTCACGAGCCGTTCTACCTCGGACCCCCCTTCATCCCCATCCCCCTTTGATTCAAAGAGAACATTTGATCATCTTGCTGCTCTGTAATGTGGTATGGATGAGCATGCACAGCACTCCTGTCCTTATTGTACATGTCTAGTCTCAGTTTCTTTCCACATTCCAAGTACACAAGTAAAGCTAACTGGAAGCAGAGAGCAGCAATAATAACGAAACAAACTCGCATTCTCCTCATAGTTTAAAGCCCCCATGGGTAGAAGTTTTATGTGATTGTATATTCCTTGAAACAATTCTCTCGGTGGAAGTTTTAGTCAAGACAATCCCAGTGAAACTTGGGGCAATCTGTGTCTGCCTGTGTCTGTTTAGCCACCCAGCGCAATATCTCTGGAGATAGCAATCGCTATCCGTGTGTCAGGTGATTGGTCAGTCCTCTACTTCGGTCGATACTGGAAGAATGGGTTGCAAAGCAATTTGGTACCGACATAATTGCTAATTGGTCCAGGGAATTAATCCTTAGAATGTTGGTGGTCCCCTGATTGTGTGTGTGTGTGTGTGTGTGTGTGTGTGTGTGTGTGTGTGAGACCACCAGGAGTTCTCACTTATCCAGTGAGATATCTAACGGTTGGGTTTATCAGATGATGTCTCCTTAGGACTGTAGTGAGGAGGATAACATGTCAGAGTAACTCAACGCCAGTCTGTCTACATCACTGCAGCATGGCGAGAGGATCAGAACCAACCAGTCTGTCCGAACCCTTACCGACCCCTTCCTACGCACACACTGGGCAGAGCAGCAGCTACGCGGTGCTTTACGATGACGTAGTAGTACCGTTAGGGGGGTGGATGGGTCCGATAACACAGGACTGTTACCCCGGAGACCAGGGTTCGTGTGCCGACCCAGAGCGTTTAGATATGACGCTAAAGGAGACTTTTAGCGTCAATAACAACGCCAAAGGCACCTTCCCAAGCGTCGGTATTTTACGAGATGGGAGTGAGAATGTGTACCTGCAGAACTGAAGGCATTCCTATCAGCCTCAGCCCATTTTAGCATGCTAACACGCTAAACTAAGTTGGTCAACATGCTCACCTTATACTTGTTAATATCAGCATGCTACATGCTACAAATTTATTGCCTGAGCAATACTGGATTTTTTTAAGGTCAATATTAATATATAAAAGTTTAGAAAGAAATATCTGCTAGCAATCTGTCGGCCAGTTATTTATATTTTTTTAATATAAAGACATGGCACAAATAAATTGTTCATAAGGATTGTTATTTTCAAGTAATGATCAAGATATGCTGAGTATCCGACTTTATACTCAGTCGGATTTTTGACAAAAATGAAAAATTGGTCATGCTGTTTTGGAAACGGGTCTTTGGCTCCGTTAGCATTTAGCTGAAGCAGAGTACGCCCTCACAGAGCTGCTAGCAGGCTGACTCGGAGTCTTGTTTGAGGCGTTAGTGTGGAGAATCCTACATGATGACGTGTACTCAGTTGCAGAACTACTGCTGCCCTTTCATACCGGGGTAAGTGGATTCTTCCCACTGCTAGCAAGGATCCGGGCTACAGATATGGGTGGAACAAATGCACAGTACCTTGTGGGAAACTCTGAAGCCTTGAGCCCTGAATACTGTGTGGGGTGCTGTGCTGATCAACGTTGACCTCGGTGTTGAGATAGTTTTGGAAAAACCAAGTACAGTACCAAGTGGAACCTCTGGTCTCTGTTTGGGTTACAGCAACAGTTCAGCCCTGAGGTTTGTCCTACATCAGTTTCATATTCCAAGTCAGAATGTTGTCTAACTGTTTCACATCTACTCCTCTGTACCACAAAAAACAAGTACTGGTTACTGTTACACCTGTTTTTGTATTTGAAATATCCTTATACATGTTTCACAAATGTCTTAAAGCAATGTTGCTTTGCTTTTAAATCCTCTTCGGGCATCATTCCATCGGGGGGGGGCTGTTGTTATCCCGTGGCCTCCACAGTGCTTTGACCAGGTTAATACTGTATATCTGACCTCGATGAGCACGGCACACTTTATGTTGATGCCTAACATAAAACCTAGCTTTAGCAAGCAGCTTGTACTCGGTATGGCAGGACGCTGAAATAATCACAGTGTGGGAAAGCGGGACCAGGGGTGTTTGGGTGACAGCTCTTCATGTAGTATCTGTAATACAGCTTATCTTCCACATATTGTACATTCCAGTTTGACACCAAGAAGAAATCTGTGCACATTTATAACATATTTTCAAGTGATTTTGTTTACAAGAGCTGTATCCTTGCATGAGCTGAGATTCTTAAAAAAATAAATATCTACTTTATTTACTGTCCCAGCCTCTCTTCATCTTTGTCTCTTGTTTGCCTGTGAAGTGTGTGTTCCATGAAAGTTTTCAAAGACAACCTTGAGACTTTATACTTAAAACATTCTTGGAAATACTGAGTGGAAATCCTGAAAAGAGAGAGCGAGTTTCAGAGGAATGAGCCCTGGGTGATGTGTTCTGGCTGTTGTGGCATCTGACATTTTTCTGGTTGTCATTGTGAAGAGGGTCCTGAGGGGGTGTTTTTAATGGAGTATAATATTTTAAAAAGAAATGCACCCCGAAAGGACCGTGCTATCGGTCATTGCATGGGTCACTTTGAGGGGGAGGTACATTTGTCTTGCTGAGCAGGGATATGTTGACCAGAAAAGGGGGAGTCCCCCCTTTTTTCCTTTTCTGTTATGTATCTTTTTTGTGCATGTTATATGTTTAAAAGTGAAAAAGTCCAAAGCCGCCCCCCCCCAAAGGGACTTACCATCTCCAACAGAAAACACTGTTCACCAACCGCTCCAAACGACTCTGTTGTAGTCCAGTCTTTACTTTACTTTACAGGGACAGACGTTACAATGCCTGCCTAGCTGCTAGCATGGCACACCTCATACTCTGCTTCTGACTGGCTAGTAGTCCTTACCTAGGTACTGTCAGGGCCCTCATACTCTGCTTCTGACTGGCTAGTAGTCCTTACCTAGGTACTGTCAGGGCCCTCATACTCTGCTTCTGACTGGCTAGTAGTCCTTACCTAGGTACTGTCAGGACCCTCATACTCTGCTTCTGACTGGCTAGTAGTCCTTACCTAGGTACTGTCAGGACCCTCATACTCTGCTTCTGACTGGCTAGTAGTCCTTACCTAGGTACTGTCTGGGCCCTCATACTCTGCTCCTGACTGGCTAGTAGTCCTTACCTAGGTACTGTCAGGGCCCTCATACTCTGCTTCTGACTGGCTAGTAGTCCTTACCTAGGTACTGTCAGGGCCACATACTCTGCTTCTGACTGGCTAGTAGTCCTTACCTAGGTACTGTCAGGGCCTCATACTCTGCTTCTGACTGGCTAGTAGTCCTTACCTACAGTCAGATGTGCTTTAACTGCAGACTTCTGCAGTTAAACTGCAGTTCTGAAGTCTTCTTGATTGTTGACTTTGACACACACCCCCTCCCTCCTGGAGAGTGTTGATCTGGCCGACGGTTGGGTGTGTTCTTCACCAGGGACAGAATTCTTTGGTCATCCACCACAGTTGTTTTCTGTGGTCTTCCGGGTCTTTTGGTGTTGCTGAGCTCACCGGTGCCTTCTATCTTTTTAAGAATGGGGGTAGGTGTTAAAGCGCCCATAGTCTGCTAATTTTTCAGGTTCAAAATTGTATTCTGAGGTTGTACCAGAATAAGTTTCCATGGTTTCATTTTCAAAAAACACCACATTTTTGTTGTATTGCACAGATCCTGTTTTCACCCTGTGTGTTTAGGTCTCTGTTTTAGATACAGTGTGAGACATCTCCCTTGTTTTAACTCCAGAGTGAGACTTCTCACTAGTTTTAGCTCCAGAGTGAGACATCGCCCTTCTATCCTATCTTTGTTGGGAGCTGCACATGCTCAGTAGCTCGGTAAGATTCATCAGCTGATAACTCTTTCTCCAGCTTTGGTCAGTCCAAGGCAGGATTAGCTGGGAGACTTCTTGTGTGTGTGTGTGTGTGTGTGTGTGTGTGTGTGTGTGTGTGTGTGTGTGTGTGTGTGTGTGTGTGTGTGTGTGTGTGTGTGTGTGTGTGTGTGTAGTCAGGACTACAGACTTCAGCTCACCCAGAGACAGTACATAGAGGAAATTCAGAAACGGGATCAGAGGACATTCAGGAACCAGATCTCACTCAGAACAACATGGATGGGGTTTTCCAAGTGTGTATGTATGTGGAAGCACCAGAGACACAAAACAACCCCCCTAAACAACCCCAAAAGGGGTTTTCATAATATGGGCACTTAACTTAAATGGTCTTTTGTTTTGTTGTTACAAATATTTTATATACATATATACAGTATATATATACAGAGTATATGTCCAGGGCTTTACCTTGTCTTAAACATCTGTTTCTTTCTGCACTAACTGGAGTAATAGTCTGCAGCAGGTACACATGAGCTTACACCATACAGGAGCTTTATTGTTAAAGACACAGCTGTTTTATGACCAGGCGAAGCCGAAAATATTCCAAATATAGCGCACAGTTAAACTGATGAGTTGTTTTTGTAGTTGTCCATAGCAGTGTTCTGGTCCTGGACTCCAACCTGTCTAGAGATGAAGACTTCATACAACCCCACCTCTAAACCATCCTTTAGCCATCTGAATGTAAAAGAACACAGCAACCACTCTCAGAGCAGACGAAAACAAATGGCCCAGATAAATGACTCCCAGGACTACAGAGGTAAAGTAACCCCCCCACCCAGCCCAGCAGGGAGCTGTCACATCTTTATTATTACCTACACCACTCCATCAACCACATGGAGCTGGTGGGAATATTGTGAAACTCACTACGGAAACGTGGATAGCTGTGGTAACCAGTGAGCAGCTGTACAGTTTTTTCTCAATTGCTAAAACACAATTTCTGAAACCTTGATCCATTTTCTGAAAACATTAAACCCAAAAGTTGATCTTCAAGCCTTATTTACCAAACCTCTGGCTCCTCTCGTAAAATGAACCAGAT
>NC_048424.1:23027916-23030767 GCF_013103735.1 Etheostoma cragini
GAGCGCAGAATGTGTTTTGAGAAGTCTGAGTGAGATCTACAAACTGTGAGTTAGCATGTGACATGGTTTAAGGTATTGCCACAGGCAACTGAGAACTTTGTTCAGCCAATGGGTTTCAGTGTTTTTGCTATTGAGAAAAACTCTAATGCACATGTGTGGGGCTGTGGTCTGCGGAGGAAATTGGTGGTTTCCATGAACTCAATCAGTATGACCGTATCCAGGAGATCGGATCCTGGTCAGAACTGAAGGATGAGCTGAAAAGTGTTGCGATCAATTTCCCCGATGTACCTTTTCAGACACTGAGAAACTGTTGATTGGGCTGTTGTCATCTCCTCTGGGAAGTTTAGAAGCAGCTTTACTGTTTTAAAGTTGTTTTTGATGCAGTAGTATGACGCAGGCCTTCTGCTGACAGTAAGCTACATACATATACTATACTAGACTATGGAGCCCACACCAGAACGCCAACACTTAATGACATATGTTCTAACCTCAGATTTATGAGAGGACCACTGATAGGTGGGACACAGAGAGGGCCGCTGATAGGTGGGACACAGAGAGGACCGTTGATAGATCGGAGACGGAGAGGACCGGTGATAGGTGGGACACAGAGAGGACCGGTGACAGTTGGGACACACAGAGGACCGGTGACAGGTGGGACACAGAGAGGACCGGTGACAGGTGGGACACAGAGAGGACCGGTGATAGGTAGGACACGGAGAGGACCGGTGATAGGTGGGACACGGAGAGGACCGGTGACAGGTGGGACACAGAGAGGACCGGTGATAGGTGGGACACAGAGAGGACCGCTGATAGATCGGAGACGGAGAGGACCGCTGATAGGTGAGACATGGAGAGGACGGGTGATAGGTGGGACATGGAGAGGAAACAGCGAAGGCATGTGATTGGCCGGACTCTGAGAGGCTCTGTGATTGGCCGGACTCGGAGAGGGCCTGTGATTGGTGCCTGAGGCATGGCAGGCAGCGGCGGCCTCGTGACGATGTCTGACGGCCCTGTGTGACCCGGAGCCCGGAGCGCTGACGGCTGTGTGATCGGAGCCTTGTCTTCCTTCTTGTGCTGCTGCGCCGGCTGTAAGAGAAAAGGGGGGATCAGAATGGCTAGAAGCAGCTGAAGAAAGGGTAGAGAAAGGGATGATGGGACAAAAGCATGCATGTACGCATACAATTTTAAACAAATGGCTCACCTCCATTGCCACTCGTCATTGTTCTTGCTGCACTTCTGTCCTCCATCTTTGCACCAAGGTGAAGAAAACTCCAACATGCTAGGGCAATTATTTGCACATTTCGGTGAGAATAATAGTTACAAATTCCAGACATGGTACAAAACTTAGCGTAAATGATTATTTGATAATTGCAATTGTCCCAGAAAGGTCAGCGGGCTCAGCTATCCCCGTAGAATCCATATAATGGAAGCGCAGTAGGTGAGGAGGCTGACTCGGTATGGAGAGGCGCGATTATGATAAAGGTTAGGGAGCACAGACTTACAATGGATTTGAGGATTACAATATACAGGACTATCTTTATCATGTTTTAAATCAAATACAAGGTTCATTTTCACTCAGATCTTCTTTCAGGAGATCAGCTATAGACTGAGCTAATTCCAGGACTCCTCTAAACCAAGCCTTAAAAAAATATATAAAAAAAATTATTATATTGTAATATTATTATTGTTATAATTAACATAACTATTGGTTGTTAGCGTTTGCCTGTGTTTCTGATTGAATGCCGAAATGAATGCTGGGAATCCTGCGGCTGCGAAGGACACAACAGTTGGGTCGTCTGACTTCTGGAAAAGGAAGCCACAACTTCCAAATGAAGTGAAATGGGACAGGCTTCGTCGTGCCAGTGTGCAGCCATCGGTCTCCGAACACAGCCCCCCAGAGCTGGAGCCCCTGAATCGGGACACAGCGTTGGTCTTTGGGACACTGGAAGAACGGGACGTATAAGGCATGCAGTGACAGCTGGGGGGATGGCAGTTAGGTGCTCCGGTGGAGGGAAATCACTGGCTGGAATAATTGCATAATTAGTGTCAGCACCAACACAACTAATGTACTTGAAGTATTGACTAACTAGATTAGAATCCAATAGTGGTAGTACCAGACAAGCTTCTTTCTCCTCTACTATGTTAATCTGTCTTGCTTATTTCTGTACATGTTCACGGTAATTTATTCATTTAATTTTTATATACATGTTTTTAATGTTTTAATTAAATCAGTAAAGATTTATAGTGAAGTAAATTCAATTCAAAACCAACCAAATGGTCAAACGCAGCCCATTGTTTGGTCGTTAGTTTTTCTTTCCTCAAGAAATCTCAAGAATCAATTTTATTGTTCACCAGGGACCGGCGCTGGAAAAGCAGCAGGAGCACCTTCAAAGAAAAGGTGACGGCCTCCACCCGTCTCTGCATTGTCCCTTTGATTATCGTTGGCATTGTGAGCTGTCAGGTGAAGAAATAACAATGGACTGGACATTTCCAGTTCTATTTCAGGCGTGGCAGCAATTCAGAATCAAGTAAACAAATATATTTCCATCAGTTAGTAATGCTTAACGTTTGTCTGTAAAAGATTTTTTGCCAGCCACTTTTTTTCTTTTATTGCTTAAAAAATGAGACACTTCCTTCAAATGATTGTTCAATTATAGCTTAGCAACCATTGCCAGGCACACCATAGGCCAGATGTGTAAATTATGCATTTGCACCAAAAACGTGTAGTTTCCCAAGAAGGATGTGCTGTAAAAAAATTTAAATATAGAATGCGCCAGCTGTAGTTCAATGAGACAACCTGTAGGGGACAGAAGTGGAGGGTAGCACCAGCTGTAGTTCAATGAGACAACCT
>NC_048424.1:23030867-23057309 GCF_013103735.1 Etheostoma cragini
TAGGAGACAGAAGTGGAGGGTAGCAGCAGCTCCGAGGACATTCTACTTTCACTTGTCACTAGCTTCTCAACCTTACCAACCGTGCCTTTAAATGGTTTGTGGGAAATGATGTATTTCTCACAATGTGGGCTAGATGAAGAAACTAAGGCTGTCAATCAATTCAAATATTCAATTGTGATTAGTATCACAACTGTCAATAGTCAACTTGCTAATTACTAAATGAATTGCATATTTTTATCTTTATGGTCTAACTGTTCTTTTAAAGGAATACCTGGACGTCCTCTGGTGTTAAGTCCGTCCACATGGACCGTCCATGCAGATAACTGGTCTGGTCCAGAGAACTGGAACGGCATTGGACTCCATGTGCCACAGTTTATAAAAAAGAAAGTGAACCAACGTGGGCATGATCGAAATTTTGCTTTACTTTCATCTCATTACATCAACAGACAAAACAAAAGCACTTCCTGTGATGGTGGATAGTAGCCTAATACTGAATTACTGTTATCAACAAATAACGTGTATAACACTTACATATTAGCTGTAAATCATGTACTGTAATTTCTAATTTCTTATGAGTTTATCTTTTTGCCAGAATTAGCCTGGAGAGGGTAAGACGTCACCCTGAAAATAATAATATTGGTTCTTAAGCCCACTGTATTTTAACATTCACTTGAGACTGTTTTTATTTATTAAATTATTCTAATTCCTCAGAAGTGCTTGTATTTCCTGTAGCTTATTTTAACGTGAAGCACCACACTATGGGAACCAATAGTAGTAGAGATGGAACATTTATTGATCATTGCACAATCATAAGTGCCATGTAACATCCCTCCCTGCAATGCTCTCAATTTCCCTCCAATTTTCACTTCTGCAGTGGCCTTCCCAAGCTCCAGACACAGGTGGTGTCATTATAATCACCACAGAAAGGGGAAGGGGGTTGGGTGGGGGGGGGGTCTTGAATCAGTTTTTTTAATTGAAGTGATTGTAATCAACATGTGTATTAACGGAGTAAAAATTACCTTAAAAAGAATTACTTTCAATTTGATGTCACAAGAAAAAAGTCTTGAAAGAAAGTGAAAACCTAGAGTGGGACCAAAAGGTCTTTATTAACCACTGATTGGGACATTTCTGTAATTTCCATCTTAGGCACACTTCAACTATGAGAGACAAAATGAGAAAAAACTTTTTAGGAAATCACATTGTAGGATTTTCAAAGAATTTATTTTTAAATTATGGTGGAAAATAAGTTTTGGGTCACCCACAAACAAGTGAGATTTCTGGCACTCTCAGACCTGTAACTTCTTCTTTAAGAAGCGCTTCTGTCCTCCACTCGTTACCTGTATTAATGGCACCTGTTTGAACTCGTTATCTGTTCGTTAAGACACCTGTCCACAGCCTCAAACAGTCAGACTCCAAACTCAACCATGGCCAAGACCAAAGAGCTGTCCAAGGACACCAGGAACAGGACTATATACTTGTACCAGGCTGGGAAGAGTGAATCTACAATTGGCAAGCAGGTCGTTGTGAAGAGATCAACTGTGGGAGCAATTGGAAGAAAATTGAAGACATAAAAGACAATCGGTAATCTCCATCAATCTGGGGCTCGACATAAGATCTCGCCCCGCGGGGTCAAAATGATCAGGAGAAATCCCAGAACTACAAGGAGGGCCCCCGATGAATGACCTGCAGAGAACTGGGACCAAAGTAGCAAGGACTACCATCAGTAACACACTATGCCGAGAGGGTGTCCCCTGCTGAAGCCAGTACCCGTCCAGGCCCGTCTGAAGTCTGCCAGAGAGCACATGGATGATCCAGAAGAGGATTGGGAGAATATCATGTGGTCAAATGAAACCAACATGGAACCCTTTGGTAAAAACTCAACTCGTCGTGTTTGGAGGAGGGAGACTGCAGAGTTGCATCCCAAGAGCTCCGTACCTACTGTAAAGCACGGGGAGGAAACCTCACGCTTTGGGGCTGTTTTTCTGCAAAGGGGACAGGATAACCCATCCGTGTTAAGGGAAGAATGAACGGGGCCATGTATTGTGAGATTTTAAGCCAAAACCACCTTCCCTCTGTGAGGAAGGATATGGAAAAGTTGATAAGTCTCCCTATGTCTCAGTGGGTAAAATGAATGTTTTACCCAATTTTGTAAGCTCCATGCTACCTCTCTCCCCTCCTGCTGGCTACTGGTGTAAATTACAATCGGCGCTATCTAAATTTATGTGAAAAGGAAAGTGGCCGCAACTTAAGATGTCTACTCTAGAGAGGATGGTGGCCTTTCAGTTCCCAACGTCAAACTCTATTTCTAGTCCTTTGTGTTAAGACCCCTCCTCACCTTGTTTAACCCAGACATGTCTGTTTTCTGGCGTATCTTAGATGCTCTGACAGAGCCTCGGTTTCTCCATGACCTTCTCTTTGCCAATGTTTCTATCAAACAGTCTAAGCTACACCTTGGTCCCGTAGTCTCTCATCTTATTAAAACTTGGATATTAGCAGACACAAACTGCCATATAGCTTGGAACTGGCACACTTTTTTCCCCATTATTCACTAATGCAGCACTCCTGATTGGTGGGAGGCCGATGACTGCTCCTCGGCCGTTACAAAATGCATTCAGTCTACCACGCTCCGCTTTTTTAAAAGATTATTCTTTGGGGGGCTTTTCCCTTTTTATTATGAAGTGACAGTGAAAGGGGGAGAGAGATGGGAGGATGACAGGCACCAGGTTGGATTCAAACCGGGGACGCTGCTGGACATAGCACACATCGGGTAAACGCTCTTACTGTCTCTAGCCGCCCCCCGTCTTTTTTCTTTTACCTTCAATTAAGATCAGCACTCAAGGCACACAGTGTCCCATGTTCTGGGAGTGCTCTCCCGTTGGACAGTTCTGGAACATTATTGCATCCAAAATGTCCGCCGTGTTTAATGTTACTGTTGAGGTCTTGATTCTAAATGACCTGTCAACCTTTCAGCTCTCTGAAGCGCAAAAACATGCTGTGTTTGCTGGACTTGCAACCCGTCGGAAGCCACCTCATCACTTTTGGATAATGTATACATTCTTGTCTGTCTTGTTGTTCTTGTCAACTCGTTATTCCTTTAGTTTTACTTCCTGTGATTTCCCTCTCCTATGATTACCCGATGTCTTCCACCTGTTTCCCAGCCCTCTTGTCACCTGCCTCTTGTTACATCGTTACCCTCTGGCTTTAGTCTTGGTGCGTCCCTTGTCCTGTGTCAGATCATTGGAGTATATCTGTTGGAGTGTTGTGTCTCCATGTGTTGGTTTGTTTCTGGTTCCTTGCTTCCTAGATGCTTTGCACTCTGGATTTAGTTTTTGCCTGCCTCTTGTTATCTCGTGTGTGCGTGTGTGCGTGTGTGTGTGTGTGTGTGTGTCTGTCTGTGTCTGTCCGTCCGTCCGTCCGTCCGTCCCTGAGGTCTGTTCATTCCCTGTCAGTTTTCCCGTTCTGTGCCTTTTGGATTATGTTTTTCTCCCTGTGGATTTAGTTTTTTTGGTGCTTCGTTTGATCCCTGTGCTGGTGTGGACATTACATTTTTGTTTTAATGAACTCTCTTATTTACTCACTCCTGCCTGCCTCCCTTCCCCCTTTTGTAATGGTCTATGTCTTGAGGGATCCTTTCCATTTTGTTAAACAGTAAGAATAACATCCTGAGCCTGTCTGTGGCAAAAACACATGTACCTCAGCGTAAATACTTTCAGGAAGGCCTCACTACTAATGAATGCTCTCCTAAAGCAATTCAGCTGTTATCCTAATAAATGTATATTTTATCATGCGGTGTATAACTGTCTCATATCTACAACTAGTCTCCCCTGATTGAAATGTCTCTCAGTGTAAATCCTTCCAGGATACTTCACTCTTAATCAACGCTCTAACTCCACTCAACGGTTGGAGGTGGTCACCTTCCTGCTCAACCAATCAGAATCGTACACAAATGGCAAGGGCCAATCACAGAGTCGCAACCCTACTTTAAATAATCTGTTTCTCCCTTTGCTATCAGCTGTCATTACCCTTCCACCTCCAGTCATCTACTCCAGCTCCACCCACCCCCCTCTCCTGCCACCTCCAGTCATATCCTCCAGCCCCCCCCCCCCCCCCACCCCACCACCTTGTTGAAAGAGTATTGTTCACATTAGTCACGTAGACACCAATTCTTGTGAAAAAGGGTCCAGGTTAAAAAACTAAACAAGGAATTAAGATAATTTGTTGGCCTTGGAATGGATAGCAGAGCAGGAGAAAGTGGTAAAGATAGGAGGGTGGCATGCAGCGAAGGGCTGGGGGTGCAACTGATCCCCGGGCTGCTGAGCCTCAGCACAAAACCTGGTGAGCCCCAAGGGAGGCCCACAAAATTACAATGAAAGTAAAAGTATAGCAATATCACATTGTAAAAAAATACTATGAATAAAATGTAAAAGTCCTGCATTTACATTTTTACATAAATAAAAAAAGTATTTAAAGTAAACATTCTCATAATGCAGAATATCTTTTATAAGTGTAAAATGATATATTTTGGTGGAGAGAATGTAATGATAGTGTGACAGTAGAAAGAGAAATTCTAGAACTGTGTCATAATGGAGTGACATCCCACCGGAACCTTCCTGTGTGGTCACTCTGTCAGAGACTGTTCCAGGACAGCAAACCTTCGGAGAGTCAGAGCTTTCCAAACCTTTCTCACAGTTTTATTTCTTCAAACCTAGCTCCCGGCCCATCATTTTTCCAGCAGGGCCAAGGTAGGCCGGCTCTTCTTCTCCAGAATCAGCTACGGTTGACAGCCTCAGCGTGTGAGTTGGTCTCATACTTGCCGATGATTATTCTTGCACCTTGGCTAGCTATCCCAAAAAATAGTTTTATTCAATACATTTTTCCCCGAATGTTAGTAGCTGTAATTTTGTACTAAATGATTTTCATAAAATAATCATCCTACCTAGTCATTTTGTTAGTAATGTTCTCAACACACATCACCATTTCCCAACAGAAAATAATGTATTTCATCTATCTGATAAAGCGTGTGTGTGTCTATCTTTGAAATATCTCATAAATCTACTTTACACTTGCTTTCCTGGGTACCCAATGAAGTTGGGGTTTGGAGCAATTAGGACAGCTTTGGATATGAAAAACTGGGACTAAACCTATACGGCTGAACAATAAAGTGGCAGCGTGGAGTAGGCTGACAGGCTCTGGACCGCAGCGGGGTTGGGGAGCTTTACCGGCTTGGGCTGTGCTTCACTTTTTGAGGCTTCTACCGTAACATGATTGCTGGATATCCCAAGCAAACTGGGCCGGAGCATGAGCTGTTGTGTTGAACAACGTTCAAAAAAGCCAGCGCTACGTAACGCTAGCTTCCTAAAAGGAAACTCAATAAATACACTAAATGTCAAATGAAAGCCAAACACTATATCATATCATATTGCTGTGAGCTGTACATTCGCCACGTCTAAACAGAGGCAGAACGTAACAGAGCTGAAAGGGCCAAGACAGCAGTTATCAGAACCCCACTGGGTCCGGTTAATTAACTACTGCTAACTTATAACACTAACCCACTACACTAGATTCATAAAAGACCCTACACACTTCTGGTACTGTAAACCCTGCAAAAATATCACATCTGCAAAGATAAATGTTCAGTTTTTTGTTGTCACTTTCAGATTTCTTGAACTATGAGTGAACAACCAGCCCAGAACCAAGGGGGTTCTGCTGCCTTGGTCCAGATGCCGGATACTCTGCATATTGACCTTCCACATGTTGATCCAACGGAAGTCTGTTTTACAATCAACAAATTTTTAATACAAATTACCACAAAGTAAGTGCTACAGCTAAAAATATAGTATTATATAAGTATTAGTATTCTTAGGAGGACATGTCATGGCCACATTGTTATTACAAATAAGCAAAAGTTGCAGTTGGACACATCTGTATAAAAATTGTGAAAAAATTAGTTGTGTTCACATGACAGATCTGAATCGTTGTGCCAACAACATTGACTTCTTTCTTTCAGGCATTGGGAGTTAATGACAAATGGCTTGGTGAGCTGTGTGTTGACCTCTGTGCTGGCCAATTCTTGCATGGACATCATCCAGATCTTTGCAGATACTATTGTGGATATCCTAATGCCACAGGTCTACAGATACAAGAAAACCTATGGCACCTTTTCTCCATCTGTCCTTGGCCTAACGGAGGACCGAATCCACACCTACATGGGGGATTCTATTGAACAGGCACTGGCTGATGCCCTAAGGATAAAAGTCCAGAATTTTGTGGCCACTAAGGAATTCTCCAAGTCACTTTTTAGACACATTTCAAAGACTGTCAACTCAGTCTTGACTTTGTTCACTCAGATTCCCGCCCTGGAGTCAAGACTTCCAGTGGTTTTGGTCAGTGGCTGTGTGACTTCCATTGGAGAACTTACAGATATGGTTCGTCAGTTTGCCACCATACTGACAGGGGCCTTCGAAGCTCAGCAGCGAACTCAAAAGATGACTGAAGATCAGCGGAGCAAGACTGCCTCATATGAACCAGGCAGAGATGTGGAGCCCCCTGTATTCAATTTAAATTCCAGAAGTGACTTAAAGAAATTAGTGAAGAATTACATCATTCGCATGCTGAAAGTCCTAAAAAACGCTCAAATGCCAAACTGTGAAATGAGCCCTAGCAACCATAGAGATGTTTGTATTAGAGTTGGCTCAAAAACACACATTTTGACTGTGGAGGACAGGAAATCAGATAGACAAGAGTCTGCCATGTCCTCTTATTGTGGTCTGGATTCCATACCAGGTGCTGTGCCTGACAGCAACGACACAGAGTCCCAATCTGTGAAGTGTCCCTTTAGTTCAATTACAGTAATGGCTACAACTCTGGACCATTCTTCTTGTTTAAGTCCCATAGAGATTGAGTCTATCAAAAATATAGCTGACGAACTGGTACAAGATTTTTTGGAAGTAGATCTGCAGGAGGCAGTGCAGACAGACAGTTGGCTGGAGGTCGGTAAACTCAGAGAACTCACGGACAGAAGCTTTAATGTGGTAATGAGTGGCCGTGACTACCAGATTCCGCTAGCGCCAGCTGGAACACGCATTTATGACACTATGATCCATAGAAACCTGAGGCGAAAGAGCATCATCGACCCAGGCATTGTTGCTCATGCTCTGTACCTGAGGACAGCAGAGGTTGTTACTCGTTGTGCTGTGCAGGTTCTCCTTTGGTCAGAACTACACTCAGAGCAGTCGTCTTTTCCATCTCCACTCGCTTTCGAACAACTGTCTGTAGATCCTGACTTCATGCTTGTAGGACATGCTGCAGGGGACCATTTAGAAATAGTGCCTTTAACTCCTCCTAGCATCATTCCAGTGTTGAGTCAAGAAATCACATATGAAGTTATCCCGGAGCCGCCTGAGCTAATGCAGTCCCAGTTGCCGGGAGGCAATGTTCTCGCATCCCTGTGTACTCTACTGGTTCGTGAGATGCTCGTCGTCATCGGTGGTGGAAGTAGTGAAATGATTAGTGAGGTTGTAAGGAAAGTGATTCAACAGCTTCAAGATGTGGATCCTATGCTGTACAACCACGTCTATGACACCTTGATGGGTCGGAGTTTCAAAGACATTTACCAGGCTGGCATTAGCGACCTCCTGCTGGAGTTTGGTTCAGTAGATGAATTGAAGGAGGTCGCAAGATCAGGTGATCCCACTTTTGAGAAGGCAATTGTGAGAGCACTGAGGACACAGCTGGGAATGCCTACATATCCAGAATGTCATCAAAACACAGACAAGAAAACAAGCTGCGGTTTCTTCAAGAAGTTAAAAAAACTGTGCAGCAAAAAAAAGAAGTTTGGCAAGACTACACCTGTCATCTCTCTGGCCAGGGACCAGGACCGGAGCCAGCCACAGGGTACTTCAGAGTTGTGTTCATTCTATGATAATTTAGCTTTCATATTGACAGAACCACAGACTGTATTACTACAGTTTGCAATCCTGCGTAGGTTCACCATCTTGGAACTTAAACATGTACATTTATTTATTTTTCATGTATTTTTCACCTATGTAGCGTCTATATCAAAAGCCCCTCTATGCAAATTTTAGCTTTTCAAACATAAATCTATTTGTATCACAATCATAAATACGTTACTCTAATAGTGAGTCAGTATTGGAAGAAAAGAAATTAATATTAACGTTGTGTTTTTATTTTTTTCCACCAAACATTTGTGTAAAGAAGAAACTATGACATACCAAACAGAGCAACGGCAACGCCCACCCATGAGTAGGAGAGCTGCCTCCACCAAACAGATGTTTTCCTCAATTGCTACAACACTGGCCAGACCCTTGGCAGCTTGCATTTGCCAAGAAAGCCAATAAAGCTTCAGCACAGAGGGGTCTTTGGATCCAGGAGTGGGTACAGGAACTTGAAGTTCCACCCAACCTCCTTCCTGAAAGCAAGGATCCACTAGACTACAGCAGGTTTTCGATAAAGCCTTTTCAAATTTCTAAGAACTGGGGAATTATTAAGAAACTTACTTAGGAACCTTGCTGTCACATTGCTGTCACGTGTCATCACAGATGTACAGTGAACAACAGGGCGTGTGTGGCAGGGGTGCGGTTTATTTAATCAAAAGTAAACTAAAATAGGTCCTGCACACCTGCTCCTTGTGTTGATTGGCTGCCGTGAGTGGTGGGTGTGCAGTTTAGGAGCAGTAGGTAAACAGATTCAGGTAAAAACACTACATGACAGGGGCGCCCAGGGAGCTCAGTTGGTAGAGTGGGCGCCCATATGTAGAGGTTTACTCCTTGAGGCAGCGGGCCTGGGTTCGACCCCGACCTATGGTCCTTTGCTGCATGTCATCCTCCCTTCTCTCCCTCCGCTTTCATTTATTTAGCTGTCCTGTCAACAAAGGCCTAAAATGTCCAAAAATGTATTGATGAGAAGCAGCAAACTAACTTACAACATGCTAATAAAACCACAAAAAGTAGCTGGGATGCATCAACACGTCTAAAATATAAATGCCCTTTTGCCCTGTTACACATACCACATCAAGGGACATAACAGTCAAATTTAACAATGTCCATGTATTTATTTAAACAGAAAGAACACCAATAACTTAAAAAGCAGAACTGCAATGCTATCATCTTTAAATCCCTGATACAATCTGCAGGCCTACTGAAGGAGAGAAGCCAGGCCAAGAAGAGTGGATGAGAGGAGTCTGCTCATCAACAATACAATGTTTTCTCTGAGAGTTAAGCTTTCTTTTTTAAGTTTTGCCTTAGTATTGCTTTTATCTCACAACTGTATTGGCTTAAGTCAGAGTGTACAAAAACCCATTCACTGTTTGAACCAACTTTGTTCTGGCATAAGGCATTGAAATTGAAGAATTAATAGTATTCCCACAGAACACTTTTATCAGACCATTTTAAATAATTTTTAATAATCAGTCCTTGGCTATACGCCACAGGTACAAGTGTATACACTAGATGTCTATTTGATACTGCTGTGGTTAAATTCCATCGACATTTACTTAGATGCATTCCTCAATATAAAAGATGTTATGTTAATTAGGTCCCTCTTCAGTTGATCATGTCTTCGACAGTCCTACAGGCTCACTGTAAACAACACTTGACTCTGCTGCTCCTGTGAAAAAGACCATCATGCAACGAAAACTCCCAAACCCGCAAATTAAAACCAACCTCATGGAAAAATGGCGTTCCACCAATCTGGAAGAATCTTATTTAGTCTTGCAAAACAATCTGAAAAAGTATAGGAAGTCCCAGCAGCCTATTACTCATCATTAATAGAGGAAAAGAAGAACAGCACTAAAGGCAGGCGGAGAGTCCCAGCTCTGTTGTTGTGGTTTGGGTTTTTTGTCTTGTCTTTTTTTGGTAGTCTGTTTTCCTGTAGAGGTTTACTCCTCAAGGCAGCGGGCCTGGGTTCAACCCCGACCTATGGTCCTTTGCTCCCTTCTCTCTCTCCGCTTTCATTTATTCAGCTGTCCTGTCAACAAAGGCCTAAAATGCCCCAAAAATAATTGATGAAAAGACAGCAAACTAACTTAAAACATGCGAATTAAACCATGAAAAGTAACATGCATCAACAGTTCTAAAATATAAATGCCCTTTTGCCCTGTCTTAATTCCTTTGCCTGGTTCTGTCATGTCTTGTGATTGTAGTATGGTGTTAGTTTTGGTCTGGACTTGTGTATGCTCTGTTTCCTGTTTTATTTTGAAGTCTGGCTCTCTGTGCTGTCTTGCCTTTAGTTTTACTTCCTGTGATTTCCCTCTCCTATGATTACCCGATGTCTTCCACCTGTTTCCCAGCCCTCTTGTCACCTGCCTCTTGTTACATCGTTACCCTCTGGCTTTAGTCTTGGTGCGTCCCTTGTCCTGTGTCAGATCATTGGAGTATATCTGTTGGAGTGTTGTGTCTCCATGTGTTGGTTTGTTTCTGGTTCCTTGCTTCCTAGATGCTTTGCACTCTGGATTTAGTTTTTGCCGGCCTCTATTTGTTTGGACTTTGCTTTTTATTTTAATAAACGTTTAGCTGAACTTTTGTCTCCTCCTCTCTGCACTTGGGTCCACCATTCCATGCAGCTCAAGACAATATTGCCATGCTTTGAGCTCTCTTCCTAAAGCTCTGCGTAGTAACAACTGAATGTGCTTCTTCAATGAGAAGATTCTATTAGAGATTAGCGATGTCTGCCAATAGGCCTAAAACATCACATATGATTAGGATTATTGAGACTGAGATTGGGACTCCAGGTCAATAAGATTCTGACTGAGCAGCAAGATATGAATTAAATGTGATTCTGTGAGAATTTATAGATCCAGTTCCTCTTTTTTAATCTTCCCCTTAACATCTAAAGGAATCTACATGTATTTGTGTGTTCAAATATGGCTTCCGGAAAGAAAATAAAGGATAAATTATGAATTACTAAACAGAGATTAATGAAGAAGTTCCCCAGCACATTGGCCAGGAGTCCCTCTTGATGTCTACATCTCTCTCAGAGAAGGCCGAGGATGATGGGAATGTCTTGCTGCTTGTCTGCTGAATCTCTGGGATCTCTGTTTTCTTCATTTTCTATCATGTCTCCGTCCATGCTACAATGTGAAAAAATCACTAGCTAACTTACTTTGAATGTGCAAGAACTACACACCAACACAACAATGGGCTTAAATGAACTGACATCAGTTATATGACTTACAGTTCATAAAGACACACACACACAATCTGACTGTCCTGGGGACAGCTAGTCTCTGTTTCTTTTCTCTCTCTCTCTTCTCCGGGGGGCGTGCACCCGCGCTATTCTACAACATGACAACATCTGTTCAACAAAGGGTTGAGAATACACTGAATTGTAATGTCTCAGGCCTTTCTCTTAAAACCAAGAGCGCCCTCTAATGGCTCAGAAAATACAGACACTGGTTTGCCAAGCTTCATTTGGCCATCGCTACTGTTAACTTAATTGTGGGACATTTTCCCTGTGACATTTGAGCTTCTACGGAGCCCCCCTGGCGTCAGCTGAGAACAAAAAAAAGTAAACCATGTGCATAAAATACAAATCTGTTCTGGTTAAATAAAATGTGAGAAGATATTCATAAACCATTCTCTTGGTTTAATAAATGTGAGCAAAGTTAGAAAGATTCACAGCTTCAAACTTCTGGGATCAGTTACACTATAGCAAAATGATACTAAATCACAAATGACGCATCCTTCCTAACGTAGTAAGGTAAGCAATGAACTGCAAACTCATTTTTATCAAAACGAGCCGTCCTCCAACCTTGATAAATAAGACTGGTCTGTTGTAGCAGCCGGCGGTGCTTAGGGACCGGCTATAAACTATAACACTGACTCCAAAATATCTATTAATTTAATAAGGTAGTGTCTCTCCAAAATAATCACTGGATTTACCCTGCAGAGATCTGAGGACCATGTAACCATAGTCCTCAGATTGGACAGATAGTCTAGCTAGCTGTCTGGATTTACCCTGCAGAGATCTGAGGACCAGGTAACCATAGTCCTCAGATTGGACAGATAGTCTAGCTAGCTGTCTGGATTTACCCTGCAGAGATCTGAGGACCAGGTAACCATGGTCCTCAGATTGGACAGATAGTCTAGCTTGCTGTCTTGATTTGATAAATGCCATGTCCATGATTAAAACTCAAATGAGTGTGCTTAGGAAGTGCGATAGACTATTGCAAACATTGTATATTTGGGCAGCTGAATAGTAGTGATGTCAGCCATGGCACACACTATAATTTCAACAAAACGTTTCTGACAATGACATTCTGAACCAGCGTACTCAGAGATTGGTGATAAGTGACCGAAACATACAAAGTGGCTGGAATGGAGTAACTGCAGCATCATCTACGATCTGACTCGTATGTGAAGCAGAGGTTGTAGAGATTATTTATTTAATTTATTTCACAATGCACATTAAGCAACATTTCTATAAATGCGCCAGTGTTAGCCAGCCACTTCCCTTTGCTTCCTGTTCAGCCAATTGCTGCAATTTCATTTGTTACATCGATAGACTTTAAAAACACATTGTATGGCAACTGTTGGCCTAACCCAGTGCATAGGATGCTTTTTGGGAGGATATCACAGCAGATTGTTGTAGACGGTGGCTGCGTCTTGCCAAAAGATTTTTCCCTTGTTGCATTGCAATGGAGGACACTAGGTGTGATGCTGATGAAATGTTGTGACCAGACAGAGAGGACAGATTGGAAGACCCATGAGGTTGATACATTTTTCTTTTGTCTTGCACATAATGTACAGTACTTTCTGATCATGTTGTTGTTCTGTATCTTTTTATCGGTACAAGCATTCTTTATGTATTTGATGTGACATACAATGAGTGCCAGGCACTCCCTCCCTCTGAATAGCAGGTGTCAAGAGCGATTCCGGGATTTTTGAAGTGGGGTGACACAGGGGGGACCAATAATCAGTCAGGAGGGGGCCGGGCGATTTTTATCAGAATATAGCATAGAAAATCTGCTTAAAAATATAGGAAACATTGGATAGGATAGAACAACACAATGTCACTTTGCTAAATAAAACACGTCACACACCATTATTTTCATTAATTAAAATTTTCAACAAATTATGAATCCAAATACAATATATTTTCTATGAGCTCTTAATGCAAAAATGTTGATATTTTTCACAGTAAATATTAATTGGTCATATGACAAGGGCTGGGAAGATTTTATTTTTCACAGAACTGTTCAAAAACAAAATGAATAGACTAACAATAAACTTGCCTCAATCTTCAACAAAGAAAATCTTGCAATTCAGTTTTGGGATAAAATGAAACGGAACAAAAATAAAGTACAATACACAATTTTTTTCTCTCAGCAACCAGTTATAGAGTTAGATTTGTGTCTTTATTAAACGTGACCGTAGCAGGACAGAAGTAAACAGGCGGTGGATGTTGGTAAAATAATTGCATCACTAGAGAAAATCTCAGAAGAACTTGCAAGGGAACTTTGCTGCTCCATCGTTTCAGAGGAGTTGACACAAGGCACTTAAATGCCCCGAAAAGGCGATGGCATTCATAAAGAATATGGAGTGTCTTGTTGGCAGGGGCCATGATAATGTGCAGCCTCTGCTGATGGCTGTGTTAGACATGGATGATTGGGTGCAGTCAATCCATGAGTGGGCTTGTGAGATGGGCTACGCTAGGCTACGCTAGGCTACGCAAGTTTTGCAGCGTTTGAAAAAATGTAGAAATTGAGGAAAGTACATGAGCTTTCTGGAGGGCTCCTAAGAATGAAAACATTTGTTTTCAGTTTTGTCCCATTTTCTTGTATAAACGCAGATATGCTAGTCAAATAATGTTATATCGTAGATTATGTCAGTCCCACATTGGTATTGACACATATTTAATTGCAATATTGCTATATTTAATATACCGTTACATCCCAAGTACATAAGTGAGAAAGATGGGTTGCCAAATTGATAGAGCCTGAGCCACACAACCTCCTTTCCACCATGCAACTAGGAAAGAAGACCAAACGTACAAGAAGCAAAACTGAGCAGATCATTGATTTCCGGGACAGCCGATGGTCCAGCACAGAGCAGCCTGAGAAAAAAGAGAGGGAAGGAGAGACAGAGGGAGAAACAGAGGGAGGCATACAACAGTGTTTGTGGGTCACAAACACCAGGGGCTTATTGAGAAGCAGTGGCTTTCCGAAGGTCAGTATTCTTCTTATTGGCAGGATTACTCTGCTTATATTACATGGAGACTTGAATAATGAAAGAATAATCAAATAATTAAAAGTTAAGGCAAAGAGATGAATTTGGAGTTGGGATTTAAAGAAACAGACAGAGAACCACCAAGTTTAGAAAAGAATTTAATAACTACAATGTATTGCACTGCCTTGCACACACACACACACACACTGATAGTGATCAGATGAGCAAGACAACCATCTCGCCATTATTACAAAGTCACTGTTGCGCCAAATAAAAGGGGATTTAGGGGATTATTTGTGACCTCAGTGGTGGATGGCCATGCCTAGGATATCTTCAATGGTTTATGTGAAAAGTGTGTTTAGTTATTGCTTTTAATACCACTGCTGCACTAATTATGGAGCTAGAGCCAAGAGGCTAACACTAAGACTAGTGAGTCTTAGTTTTTACGTAAACTAATGCAGGAGTTTACTTGTCGAGATTTCCTTGGTCTTTATGGTGAAGGCATTACAGTGCCACTGGCCTGAGATGCCGAGATTTTGCTGTCTTATTTTGCAGACGTTTTTTTCTCATGGTTGTCCATTAGGTTTTCTAATTGGTTTAACATTTCTTGCGTTTGCGTACTGTATTACTTTTGTTAATTGACTTTCTCTTGCATGTGTTAAAATTGTCTTTTTGTTACAGGCATTACATCATAGGTAACTCTCAATTGCTCTTGCCGTTATGTGGATGACACCCAAATACACGGGGCAATCAAGCCCTAGGAAACCAGTCAGTTAGCTAAACTAGAAGCATGCGTTACGATATGAATCCCGGATGTCCTACAAATTCTGATGTTAAATCCAAACAAACCAGAAGTTATTGTGCTGGGGCCTTAAAACCTCCTAAGAACAGAGATCATATTTCTCCTTTCTGGCCTTGTCATTTCCTTGTCTGCATTGGCTTTCTGTAAAATCTGGGATTCTCCTTCTCCCGTCCTAGCACGAAATGGTCATGCACCGACATATCTAGAAGAGTTTCTGGTGCCTTATTGACCCACTAGAGAACTATGCTCTCAGAATTCAGAGCTACTTGTGGTTCCTAAAGTGTCTAAAACAGGAAGCAGCCTGAGCCTTTGGCTTTCATGCTTCGCTGGAACCAACACCCAGGTCGGGTTTGGGGGGTTAAAACATCACCACACTAACCTGAAACCTGTGTCTTCGATAAAGCTTAAACGGTTGGTTGAGGCATCGTTTGGAGTTAGTTTGCACGATTGAACGTTCCGCCCAGCATTATTCAGGACATTTGTTCTACACCTGCCTTATTGCACAATCCAAATTTCCCTTTTTTAATTTTTACCACTGATAGCATGTAGCTTGTTAGCTTGAAGGTTGATGGTGCAAAGCCAGGTTTTATCCTGGAAATGTTCTTTCTTTGATCCATATCCCTGATGCTAATCAATAAACCAAATGTATATTTTCCACTTTTCTTTGTTTTCTCTGTGCATAAAAAAAGGTTGACAATTATTTCTTTTTTAAAGTAGCCTAGAACAGACAACACATATAACTAATTTCATTTAATTTGTAATTATGCATGATTGATATGGCCAATAATGTAATCATGATTAACTATTTGAATCTATTGACAGTCCTAGTTTTAAGATGTTAGGCTGTGTCAGAAGGTGTATCTGAGTCCCACGGAGAGTGAGGGCGAAACTCAAAAGATTGGGAGGCTTTTATTGTGAAAGAATCGACCGGAAATTTGACTAAGCTCCTGTGTGTCTTGTGACTACATAACCCAGTGATCGGAGAGGCGGTCGGACTGACTGGATGCTACCGCTGCCCACAGGACGCGTTCAGGTTTCGTCCATAGCAATAGGACCGGGGCGGGCTGGGATCGGGGTTACAGCTCCCGGAGGAAGTTTACCTGGGGGGTTCTGAAGTCGGATCGGGATGACTGATGACCGCTGGACTAAAGGTGAGGGATGAACAAAACCTTCACTTCAGGATTGTTTTTCACTGTTGTCTTTTTCTGCGGTATGATCTCCCATAGACTACTTCTAAATCATATTCTCATAACTTCATTAAGATCTGCGGTATGATCTCCCATAGGCTACATCTTAAATCATATTCTCATAACTTCATTAAGATCTGCGGTATGATTCCCCATAGGCTACATCTTAAATCATATTCTCATAACTTCATGAGGATCTGCGGTATGATCTCCCATAGACTACATTTTAAATCATATTCTCATATCTTGACTAGGAGCGCGAGGGTATTCTCTACTAATAAGACAGGAGCCCCGGTCCATTAAGTGATGGAAACGGCGTCACTGTCCCCACTCACAAAGAACTACATGTCCCTCCTTCTCCACTTTTCTGTTAGGCCTACATGTATTCGATATTATAATACCGTGTTACCGTGTTCTCACTGCAGTCGCCTGTCTCTGGACAGGGAAAGCTCCGGTGTTTTCTAAAAGGTGATTACCAAGAACGAAGATTTGTAAGCGGTGATTAATATACTGGGCTTTTTTATTTTGCCCCCCCCCCCCCCCCCCCCCCCCCCCCCCCCCCCCCCCCCCCCACTCTGACATCTCCCCCGCTAACATGTTTTGGTTCCCAGAACGTTCTATTTTGGTTGCGAGAACGTTCCCTGAAGGTTAGGTGTGTTTAGGTTGTGGTTGTATTTTGGCTGCATAAGAAAGTTGATTTAACGTTCTGGGAACGTTAGTTTCTGGTTACATCGAACGTTCCCCTAACGTTGAAGGTGTGCGTGTGTGTGTGTGTGTGTATATGTGTGTGTATGTATAGGCTACTATACATACACGTGTATGTTTGTTTGTTTGTTTGTTTTATTTGGATCCCCATTAGCTTCAGCATACACTAAAAGCTATTCTTCCTGGGGTCTTACAATCTTTTCTTGACAATACACATAACATTTCATTACACATACATACATACATTTGAAAATACAATCATAAATAAATCTTACAATTAACACAGTTAATACAAATAAAAATTAAACCAAATTATGTGTGTGTGTATATATATATATATATATATATATATATATATATATATATATATATATTTTATACACACACCTACATAAAGTGTGCTTTATCAGGAATTACTTAAATTAGCAGGAGCGAATGAACAGGCAAACTTCAATACAACAACAATAAACAACAATACAAAAAGATTAAAGGGTGTAGAGTGCAAATGTGTGCAAGATGCACATTGGTATGATGTAGTATGTAATGTGTAGGTGAATGGCTAACATTGCAAAAATATAATTGCTTTAATATAAACTAAAAGCTCCATGGTTTCGAGGGCTCAGTCCTTCTCAGCTGGCCTAAAAAGAAAGAAAGTAAAGTTTGATAAGTCATTCTAAGACTGAACAAGTTGACAAAAGCAAGATCGATTCCCTGCTAACAACCCTGTTTTACAATACAAATAGTGATCGTTTTCACATTCCTCTGGATTATTATGAACATCACACAGAAGAATTTCAATTTACCGTCTGTGTGTCGTACAGAGTCCTCCCGTCTGCTGCAGCAGCGCCGGAAAGCTTTTCTGGGAGGCCGCTAGAGTTGAAGTCCAAACGAAGCAACGTTACTAGTCGACTACTAGTCAAATTAAAACCTTATCAGCCAAGCCGAGCAAAATACTGATGTAAACGATAACATACCACCTGGCTGTTATAGCCCTGCAGATGTCAGGGCCTGGGAGGCCTTCTTTGCCTTTCTGCTCCACAGGCTAGACTGGAGAACGTCAGTGGTTGCCACTCGCCGTAGCATGCCACACATGGCAGTACATCCGGTGGATCCTCCAAGGATGGTCTGAAATAGTTGCTGTAAAACACAGGGAGCTCCTTAAGAGCCTGAGCAGCTCATCCATCTTCTCCTTAAAGAAATCCATGTGCTGCACCATGCGGGTAACGGATGTCCTCATGGCTATGAAAAAACGAATGCTCTTAGTTTTAGTTTTTATACATTATATACTTATATTTGAACAACCTAAGTGTTTTCACCTCTTATTTCCATCTCCATGGCTGAGCCTCCTCCCTCTGTGGGAGGAGTTCTGCTGATAACAACAAAAACGTTATCTTACTCTTGAGTTCCTAGTCATTAAATTGTATTTAACTGCAAATACAAAATTCAAAGCCACTGGACCTTTAACTGGGTCCCAAGCTGAAGTGGCAGGCCGAGCTTGTGTTAGACCCATCCAGGTATGGGCGACCGGCTGATTTCCTGTGTGGTGTTGACTCATCTAAAAAGAAACTGTTCATTTATGGTAGCTTTATTGCACATGCCTTTGGAAAAGATGAACCTATGCTGTTATTTTAGACACTTGCTAAAAAAAATGAGGAAAACTTACATCTAGGTGAAAAAAGGCAGGAAGAGACAAACATCAGAACAGTCAGAGGATATGCACCAGGTTGAATGTCAATAGTTCCATCGAAGGAAATATGACTGTGGTTTCTTAAATGCATGAATAACATGTGTGAGCCAGTAGCAGAATAAAGCAGTATTTCTTTACAGAGAAAATGATTTATTTATATATAGTATAGCGGCAGTAGGTCACCTATACACAGCCAGATTTTCTTTACTGGATATTTGACCCAGCTGCGGTTGGGCAAATTGCAAGCTTGACTTGAGTTCTCACATTGAGCACAGAATCAGTAGTAGGGGACGTCCTTTTGGAAAAATGTACTTAATTTTTTACTTTACTTAGAAGAGTTAAATAAATTGTGAAGAAAAATAAATCTACACAACTGCCTACCTCTGTAGATCTGTCCACCCAGGAAGATGGCGCAACCTCCGTAGCACAGTCAGAAAACTCGACAATCTGGAAGTTCTTCATCTGTTAAGAGACAACGGCATTAGGGGCATACATTAGTGGCATACATGCAAATGAGGGACATAGATTGCATTAAGAACACTCAAAGTCCTTTGCTTTTTGCAATGCTTAATCCTTTTCAGTTTTGAAGTGACACATGGCTCAAATACAGATTATATAGCCCAGTGTACACAGCCAATACAACAAAAAAAGAATTGAAAATTAGATTTACGTTAACAGTAATATATATATATATATATAAAGAATTATGGAGAATCATTATGAACCATACTGACACACACAGCTATGTGCAGTGTGGGGTTGAAGTTGTGTACATGTCTCCTAAAAATTAGGCAGGACTGTCAAGAAACTGTTGGTCTGTGGCTCCTGTCTAGCCTGTCTTGTGAGTTCACATGCTGGAACCAATTTCACTAAACAGTCTCTCTTTTCCCCCCACCGAAGCACCCGGTGGTTCTTGAATCACAAGGATCTGTGAAAAGAGGCTCCACCTTCTCAAACACAATGCCAAACCACTGACACTGTTCAATCTCTGAGAGCCTTTTGGCCACTTCAGTTAGTGGTCTTCTTCCCGATGGGACCAGACGATTCAGTTGCCCCAGGTAGTTCTCAAACCAAAAGGCACCGCATGCATCCAGGCAGGGCCTGACGTTACCGTTTTTGACCACCTGTCCTGAGTGAACTTTGTGGGTCATGGTCCTCGCTGCAGGAGTCACTGGTCTCATCCATGGGCGTTTCCCACATTTCCAGACTAGTTGCAGAAGCAACACTGCAGCTTCTGTCCTCCTCAGAGCAGCTGACATAATGTGCTGGCATTGCCTTGAGCCTGGCTCCTCTTCACACTCCTTTGTAGTTGCAGCTCTGGGTGGTGATGTCGATGATGTTGTTGGCGAAGACGCTCAGTCTGGTCCTATAGTACATCTCTCGTATCTTTGTGTAATCCTGCCGATCTTTCCTTACTCTCATTGAATACAATTTTAATGCAACAATTGTGTCCCTGTTGAAATTAAATCCAAATATTTAGACAGGCAGTGTTAACAGCTAATGTGACAGGATTCCTCTGGACATCTTTGACTGCAACGTTAGCTAATGTTAACAACTACTAAAATCGTATCAGAATCGCTATTTTGAAGACACACCGCTCAACAGAGCATCACACTTTGCTCCAGGTCTCACCAGGGTGAAAACATGGTTTGTGCACATAGAGTTTAATAAAAATTGTTTTCAACACTTCACTGCTTGACTGGCAAGATGGCAACATGCACGTTAATGAGCCAACTCCTCTACTAAACTATTCACTAACGTTAACATTACCTTAACATTGTTCCTGATTGTAGTTAAATAAACGATGTGTGTATTTAGACAACCAAGGAGACAATCTTTGTCATGCTACTAGCTAGTTAGTAGCTAGCTAGCTAGCACAAAGAGGCAATTCAGGCAATTCAGTTCTCTCAACTTAACGGTGCAAGTTCACTTAACTAATGACATGTCCAGTCAACTAAGGTTTGGTTGTAAACACAACTTTCAATTTAGTGGATCCAACGTCAAATTATGCAATATAAGATAGGTACGTGTGTGTGTGAGAGAGAGAGAAAAGGGGGGGTTATGTATATGTGTGACAGAGTCTGTGTGTGTGTTAGTGAGAAAGAAAGAAGGGGGAGTGTACTTCTGTGTGTGTGTGTGTGTGTGTGTGTAAGAGAGAGAGAGAGAGAGAGAGAGAGAGAGAGAGAGAGTGTGTCTGTGTGTGAGATAGTGAATGCCAGAGTGCAAGATGATGGTAAAACAGGAGAAGATATTCAATCACATATCTCGACAAGAGGCAATAAAACCAGCATATTCTGAGAGAAAGAGCAAAACGGCTCTCAGGACTTGTAGTCCACCTCATACAACAGCAAAGCAGAACATGCAGTGTTTGACAAAGCATCATGATAGTTTAACATCGAATAGTTTTCTCCTTTTCATCCCACAAACAACTGACCTTACTATCACCTAGGATACACGTTGATACATTTTAAGGAACCGTAACTCCATGACAAAATGTAGGGTGGCACTAATGGGGGCGCTGAGAAATATAAAAAACAGCTATTAGGACTGTGTTGTCCATCTCAGCATCAACAGCACATGGCTATGTGGAGGACATAGTGCTATCCAGAACCTGTGATGCTTGAAAAATAAACAGGATAGTTTTAAAAGGTTATGTAGTTGTGTGAAAAAACAAGAGGTAGTAATGATCCCCTTTTTATCTTTAACTGACCTTACTGGGAACGAGGGTCCAAGTGAGCGTGTTGATACAAGGTTTAGCAAACTTAAAAGACCAGCGTAGGTGTGCA
The DNA here is from genome assembly GCF_013103735.1 of Etheostoma cragini. Lineage (NCBI taxonomy): Eukaryota > Metazoa > Chordata > Actinopteri > Perciformes > Percidae > Etheostoma > Etheostoma cragini. The sequence continues at coordinate 23,052,218 of NC_048424.1, forward strand.
ACTCCAAGGTTTATAGCCAATAAAACAGCTTTCACCTTTGAGAGATAGGGAAAACTATCTGGGCTACCTAGTCCATCTATCCCTCAGCCACACAAAAACATAACTGTGTGCTTTCATATACTATACAATACAAGGGCATATCACCAAGATAATCATTGCACTCTTCCATTTCAAAGGCTGTTGGACATATTTTAAAGTGTTTAGTGATCCACAGTGGGGAAACTACAATTTACACTCTTAGTAATCACTACACACAGGGCTGACATGCACACACATGCACAAATGGAGAGATGTCAGTCGGGGGGCTGAGAGCTGGACCAGCACCCTGAGCGGTTGGGTGGTACGGGGCTTTGCTCAAGGGCATCTGGCAGTGCCCAGGAGGTGAAATAGCATCTCACCAGCTACCGATCCACACTCTGTACTTTGGTCCGTATGGGGACTTGAACGGACGACCCTCCGGTTCCCAACCCAACTCCCTACGGACCGAGCTACTGCCACCTCCTCGACATGAGCTTGTTCCAGAGTTCAACGTCCTCAGCCACAGTGTGTAAATGATGAATGGTTTCTGTCCCATGTCAAACAGCTCTGGGTAGTTGTCTGGGACACCTTGGAACAAATAGTCTGGATACTGGCAGGTGTTGTGAATCAAGCTTTGCCCACATGCATGTGTTTACATTTCAGAAACCCTGTAGAGCTTTCTTTTTGAAAGATTTCCTTTTGTGTGTGAGTGTGTGTGAAAAAATCTATTTGAGAAAGCAGCGTCATTGTTCAGCCTTTTCCTCCACTTGGCAGGAAATTCCCCGCTCATGGCAGTGATGGAGAACGAGACGTGGCCCCACCCTGCATACCTGCCCCATTATCTCCTGCATGGCGACCCTTTTGCCTCGAGACTTTCCAGAGAGGCGGACATCATTGCAGCCTTTTACATCTGTCTGATAGGTTAGTCTGATTGCAAAGATTGTGTTTCTTCATCTCTTCATAAATGTTATTATTTTACTGCTTTTCACTTAAAGTTGTGTCAGAACATATTTGTTTTCAACAACCTCTCACTCCGAGGAAATGGGTAAAAAAAAGATGATACGCTGTAATACAGAAAAGCAACGCACACCAATCACTGGAAGGAGACTTGAAAAACTGTAATAAATAGTGAAGTAGCAATTGTTTTTCAGAAGGCTAGATGGTTGATTAAAGTGCTCCTATCTTTAATGGGTTATATATCTTTTTTGTGCATGTTATAAGTTTACAAAGTGAAAAAGCTCAAAGTCCCCCCCCCCCACAGTGACTTACCATCTCCAACAGAAAACACTGTTCACCAACCGCTCCAAACGACTCTGTTGTAGTCCAGTCTTTACTTCAGGGACAGACGTTACAATGCCTGCCTAGCTGCTAGCATGGCACACCTCATACTCTGCTTCTGACTGGCTAGAATTCCTTACCTAGGTACTGTCAGGGCCCTCATACTCTTCTTCTGACTGGCTAGTACTCCTTACCAAGGTACTGTCAGGGCACGCCCTCATACTCTGCAACTGAGGTCAAGTAAAATTAAAAGAGAGTACAGGTCCGAGATGGCTGCAAGCACCAAATCATTGGTGACCTTGATCAGAGCGGTCCCAGTACTGTGAAGGGAATAGAAGCCAGATTGATATTTTTTGAAAATGTGTTTATCTTTCAACATAAGATTCATACCACATCTCCACCTCCAAACAGGGATTGGCTACAAGGCCTTTTACCTTGGCAAATCGTTACTAAGAACACATTTTATTGTAACAGCAACCAGGCGCTCCTGCTTGCACCACTAAATCCAAAGCCACAGACTCAGCCACTGTCAGGTCCCAGGAGCTGTCACCATGGTGCCCATGGGCCTCAGCCACAGGCCACTTTTTCCGCTGTGTTTTTCTTTTGCCTACCGACTCACTCTCTGATTAGGATGAAGTGTCTGACCTATTATTCACCCAGGCATGATCCCTGTCACTTTCCTCCTCTGACTCCGATAGAGCCCCAGCATTAGAATCATCACATCTTGTTCTGAAGCATCTCCATGGCCATTACAACAGTCATGTTCCTCTTGATTCGCTCATTTCTTCTGGACATTTTTATTACTAACTTGTTTCTAAATAGGTTATATAAAGCAGTGTAGGCTACTGTCATCAAATAGGCTACCAGTAAATACAAATAGGCTAGGTGACGCTAGTGACGTTTCTCTAACAGAGACCATGATCGTTACTAAGCAACCAAGATGCATTTTCAACCGCGTGGAAAATTACAAAAAGAATGCCGCGAAAACCCTTCTGTTCAATATGACAGTGTATGGCCAAAAAAGGTTACATTGATCATATTTCCTTGACGGTCATTTTGACCGTCATGGCACCTTCCATGCCTTGCCTTGGCCAACCTGCTGTTCCCTTCCTTACACGGTTGAAATTGCTATCATATACTGTATATGCTAGTAGTCGATGCTAAGGGGGAGAAATGGCCTGAAGCAACACTTCATGCTGTTCTTCTCCATGTACTTGGCACCAAGGGCCAAAGATGGTTTTACGCACTACCAGATATAGGTACGACATATGGTACTACGTGGATGGATGGACTTACAAATCACTTTGTTCCTAAAGTAAATTCAATTGAATTAAATTCAATTTTATTTATAGTATGAATTCATAACAAGAGTTATCTCAAGACACTTTACAGATAGAGGAGGTCTAGACCACACTCCAGAATTTACAAGGACCCAACAGTTCTAGTGGTTTCCTCCAGAGCAAGCAACAGGGCCACAGTGGTGAGGAAAAACTTACTTTTAGGGAGAAACCTCGGACAGACCCTGGTTCTTGGTAGGCGGTGTCTGACTGGCCGGTGAAGAGTGGAAATAACAAAAATAGAAAAATAGTAGTTTGTAGCAGTTCTTTGTAGTATTTCATGGCATAGCAGGGCACTGTTGGCATTACAAGGCACAGCAGGACGTAGTAGGACGTAGCAGGACTTAGCTGGGCACCACAGAGCGTAGCAGATGAACATGGCATTGCATAACGTGTAGCGGGACCATGGCAACAGCTGCTACCATAATTTTGGAGCCTCCCTAATCCAAGGGAACATGCTGGGGAAAAAAAAACACAAGGACTCCGGGGAATGACTCTAAATCACTAAATGTGATTGCGGAACATCACAAATTTCGCCAGAGGGCACAGTGACCAAATTAGTTAATAAACCAGTATTTAGCCTTGTTACGACAACTGGCTGCGCTGTGTGAGTTTGGTGATTTGGAGGAGACAATGCTTAGAGATCAGCTGATAGAGCCTGCGTACGAGACAGACTTTTGTTAGGTGATCTAACCCTGGCTAAAGCTACTTCACTGGCCCTGCAGATGGAGGCTGGCGTTCTTTCCGACAGTTCCACGGCTGCTGGGACGGTGAGGGCCATACATAAACAGCAAAGCAAGGCCCGCCAAGAAGAACAAAGGAAATCTGCTTCATCCACTAGCCGCCGCTCCTGCTACCGTTGTGGCTCAAACAACCACCTAGAAAATCAACCTTCATGCCCTGTTGCAAATGTGTCGATCTGGACTAAAGGAGATGCGTGAAATAGTGACAAACACACTGACTTTGCTTTTAATGAATGATAATGTGACAATACCTGTTAAAGGATGTACAAAAAAGGAAAAAAATCGAAAATAAAATCTTTAGGTGTCAAGATGTCAAAGTATGTTTAGATGTCTAGGTGAGAAACCGGCTGCCAAGCCGCAGATTTTGGCAGAAATCTGAAACTTCTGTCTCTTCTGTCATACTGTTGTGAGCTTGAGCCGCCTGTCCACATCAGTGTCCCTCCCCGTCCGTTTTAAGCCCCGGGCAGCAACCACTTTACTTCATGTCGGCAGGAGAACACTTCCTTACTACCTATATTTAACATTACATTTTTCAAACTCCAGTTTGACTTTACCCATAAATACGAAGTTGAGGAGCAAATAGTTCCTCTTCCTTTGCCACCTACAGTAGACTTGAGCACCTATAAATCATTCCAAACAATTGTGACTGGTGTCTCAGAAGTGAAAATGCTCAATCTCCCTTTCTCTCCCTTTCTCTCTCTATCTTACAGGAATCTTGTCTGCAACAGGGAATGGCTATGTCATTTATATGACCATCAAACGCAAGATCAAGCTGAAGGCTCCAGAGCTCATGACTGTTAATCTAGCCATCTTCGACTTTGGCATATCAGGTACTGGCCTGTGTGTGCAGATATATAGTACAAAAGACAATAAATATCACAAAGACCAAGGAAACGCAAGAAACCATTTTGCATAAAAACTTTAAAATGAAAGGAAAGCATATCCGATTGACTTGGTCAACTATTGGAAGGAAAAAATAGTGGATAGATAGATTTAAGTAAGATGATATGAAATAGTGATTTTTTTTTAAAGTGATCGTATTCTGCTCATTTCCAGGTTCATAAATGTATTTTGAGGTTGTACCAGAATAGGTTTCTATCGTTTCATTTTCAAAAAACACCAGATTTTGTTTTACTGCAGATTGCTGCAGATCCTGTTTTCATCCTGTGTTTAGGTCTCTGTTTTATCTCCAGAGTGAGACATCTCACCTGTTTCAGCTCCTGAGTGAGACATCTCACTAGTTTTAGCTCCAGTGTGCGACATCTCAAAAGTTTGAGATACAGAGTGAGACCTCCCAAGGCTCACAGTCCTGTTCCTCCTCTACCTCTACCTCTTCTTCTCACTCTCATCTGCCCTAGACCTCTTCCATCCATGTTGGCAAAGAACAACACAGCTGCTGCACCTTTCGCGGACTGATTGCTAATTGAAGATTTGTGTGAAGGAGGTTCCAACAGGTGCTTCAGTGATTTCATGCTGACGTGGGTAGATCCTAATAGTTAGGAACTGATGGTTTCTGTTTGGTTACCATAGCTAAATCAATGGCGTTTGGACTGCTTGGATGACATCTGTGTTAAAGGGTGGGAAAAAGTATGAAAGACTGAAACCCATTGGCTGAACAAAGTTCTCAGTTGCCTGTGTCAATACCTTAAACCATGTCACATGCTAACTCACAGTTTGTAGATCTCACTCAGACTTCTCAAAACACATTCTGCGCTC